>NC_138910.1:20413998-20606498 GCF_965231255.1 Vanellus vanellus
AGGTCATTGCATGGTATGGTGGCCTCCAGTAGCAAGCACTTAATTTAGTGACCAGTATATCCCATCACTCTGATACCCTAAATTACTAGTAAAAATCCCCAGATTATGATGTCATAGAGTATGAAGATTTCGTTACTCGTGTCAGGAGTGGTCCGTTACTTCTGAACGGCCAACCTGACCGTCGGCTCAAAGCCTCATAGAACAGTGCATTGTTTACTTTTGCTGCCCCGTGTATTTTCGGGGCGAAACTATTTTATACTTTTTTGAGATAGCGTAAGTTCATGTCCTCGTTGCATTATGAAGCCAGTTGACTCGGAGGGAGAAAATGCTGCTGAAACTAAAAGGCCTTAAAAAAAATCACCCAAGCAGCTCCTTGCTCTCTCTCTAGAAGCAGCTCCTATAATAACATATTACTGCTCATTGTTTTAGTGCTTTCAGTGCTTGGTTGTTTTTTTTGTTTGTTTTGGTTTTTTTTTTTTTCTATGGCACTAGAAATTCCCTGAGGTGCTGTTTCCTATTAATTGAAAGAGAAACTAAAGACAGCCCCATTCGGTGCCACTTACCCAGGATATGTCAGGCAATTTATTTGTTTTTGAGGCAGACGGCCCTCTTCCCCTGGATACATATCAGGGGAAACAAAACCTTTTTCTCACATACTGCAGATTGCAGGTCAGGTCTGTAGTGACAGCACATAAGAATAGTGGAAAAAGAGGTTCGAACGCACACAAAAAAAAAAAAAAAAAGCTGAAACATGAGTGCAAAGGTAAATAGTGCTGATTAACATTAAAAGTAACCTGAGGGAAACTTTTATTGACTCCAAGAGGGCAACTAACCTGCCACGCTTTCCCCGGACCTGAATCTAAGTCAGTAGAAAGGAACTTACTGATTTACTAGGGTTTGGGTGCGATTTGAGATTAATCGTATCCCCCAAATTTGGTTGAATTACTAGGATTGGGTCAGCCATGGCTCATCTTACACGGGTATAAGAACATAATGTGTTTTCTTCATTTTCTGGTATAGATTTTTCCTGCTAATTTCTGAATAACTAATTCCTTTGCCTTTTATCTGTCAGGTATGAAACCTCTCTTTATCTCCTATTTTTACTCCTGCAGCTTAATCTGTTAGTTACTGTGCAACAAACATTGAATGTCAATAAGCCTATTGACAATTTATGTTCATAAATCACGTGGGTTCCTCAGAAAAAGGATAACACCCCATTTTATAGTTTCTGGCGCAAATTAAGCTGAGATCACCCCTTTTCTGCCAACCTCCAGATGCATCCTAACCTTCAGCCTTATTTTCTCCTATCCAAACCTACTTTTATTGCAGGAAAACTGGAGCGAGCCTAACTGAACATATGTCTGTTAGATGTAGCTGAGATGTGAGCCCTGGTAAACCATGCTACTTAACCACCCAGAGGGTTTCTTGTGGTCTTGCCTGTGGCTGCGAGAAAGACTGAAGAGATACGAGTGCCCACAATGCAAAATCCTTCTTTCTAAAATAAGAAACTGGAAAACTTCCCAGCTTCCACATCTGCCTCCAATTTACACCTCTGAGCACTAGGGTGAGTAAGGGAAAAACGAGAAGGATTAATGGACTGCAGCTACGGTGGGAGATTACACCCCCAGTTGCAGAAGTCTGGCAGCGACTGGTTAGTTACAAGATGAGCAACAGAAGAGTACCCGGTTTTCGAGCTAGAGATTCCTTATGTCCACCCCTGATCCATCTGCAGGAGACACTACTTGTACAGAAAAGGACCAAGAAGCAGATGCTTAGCACCTGCTTCTGAGCACAATTAGAAACAAAAAATCCTGAGCTGAATCTAAAGGTCCCATTCGGAAACTTGAATAGAGGAGTAAAGAGCTTAGTGATGCCAAGTTTAATTCTCTTCTGATTTCAGTCCAGCTCCGAATAAATTGAGCACACGTGTAACTCTGAGCAGGTTAGCATGACACTGAGACCAGGGTAAATGTTGGACAAAGTGACAGCATCCGGCTTGGCAACAAGGTACAGACTCAATTAAGCTCAGGTCTAATAGGAAACCGGCTTGATGGGAATCCTGTAACTAGTGTGATTTACAGGTGCCTTCTCAGCACAATGCGTGGCTACAAGCTATAGTATGACGAGTTATAACATGAGCTGTCATAAGACGGGAACTAGTCCCTGCAGTACTAGTCACAGGAGCGAGCATTTATTCCCAGCCCTCCGCGGAACTGCGTGGTTCTGTGTCCGGTTTTGATAATACCCTGAGCCACATGCGAATTGCAGACGCTTATCCTGGAAGGTGGTGGAGGATGGCGCAGCAATGAAGCTGGCTGGATCCATCCCGGTTCATCCGGGCAAGGCGTTTCCCGTCTTTCTCTCTTGTAGTGCGAAAAGCCGTTTGCTGCAAAGCACTGGCGCTGCAGACTGAACAGGGACACAGAACCAGGTCTGCACAGAGCCGTGCACGTGTAGGGCTGCAGGTTTTGTTCACGCTCTGAAAGGAGGGACGCACGAGCTAAAATAATGAGTAATTTCAACTAACGTGCTGTGATTCCTTGCTGAAAATAGGGTGAGAAGCGTGCATTTTCAGTCTTGGGCGCAGAGGTAGAAAAGTCTCAGACACAGCAAGCCAACAGCTTCACGCACGGGCCAAAGTCGGTCTTTCCTACATCCTCAAACGGGGCAGAAATTCTTTGCAGTAAGCATATGCGCTTCCGAACATTATAAGCCCAAATGAAAGCAAAATGCTTTAAAAAAAAAAAAAAAAAAAAGTGAAATGTCTGTCTTTGACACACAGATCAGGACCAACTACACGGGTCGGTTGGTACACAGGTTGGTACAGGACCAACTGAGTGTACCCTTTCATGTGATGTTTAGTCAGCTGTTTTAAATCCCACATATAGGACACACAGCTTATTCATCCGTTTAAAAATAGTTAAACTGTTCGGGAAGCAGGATGCTGAGACTAACTCGAACAGTACGTGCTTGGAGCTAGGGTGTGTGTCGCCTCTCATTTTGGGCGGCTTGAAAGATTTTGCAGTTAAAGAGATTTTTCTTCGTTAGGTTTCCGTGGAATAACAATGACATCCAGTGGCCGGCTACTTTAATAATACATATGTTTCTGCTGTAGGTATGATAGGCAATGATAAGATTTCTCTGGGGTGTTTTCTTTGTGGTAGCTGTGAGTTCTTTCTACCAAATTTATCAGTGGGCATTTTGGGGTGGGGGGACCTGAGGGATGGAGGCTGGGCGTCAAAAGTCCCTATGCTTTAATGAGGCCCTACAGTAAGAAAGTCAATTCCACTTTACTGGTATCTAAATGCCAGTTTAGCTTCAGGGAAGAACAAGATATTGGAGTTTGCTCATTCTCCTCTCTTCTAAAGCGATTTAAACCCAGATTTCTTTCCTAATAACTGAAACCCACAGTGGCCTGGGCAGCGACTCTATCCCATTCCCCTTTCTCTTATTTGAAAGTGTTAATCTAAAATATACGTGTTTTGATTCTTAAGATCGTACAATATTTCACCTGTTTTCAGTTTTTAAAATACTTTTTTACTGTCCCAACAATGTTCTTTAGGTTGCCCTGAGGCAACCTTAACTTACATACCAACGAAGTGTATTTTTTTTTTAGGATGTTTTTATTCTACTTAATAAGAATAAGTTACCATAGCAACTACCACTCACTTGGTACTTATTGCTGTGGGATTTAGTTACATTTCCTTTTAATAAGAAGAACCTTAAAACAGTAGCACATTGTGCAATTTTTTGCATTTTATTTTGTAGCGGAAAATGATATATCTGTTTGGCTGTTTGGTTTGTGCATTACATTTTTTCTTGTCTTCCTTTTAAATAAAGTTCTCCAAGAATCTCAAAAGGGTAAAGACATGGGATGCGAAATAATTTCTCTGAGCAAAAAGCTTATGTGCTTAATGGACAAAAGAAAATTAGATGTCTGAGGAGTGGGAACACATTTGAATAACAAACGCAGGGTACTTGGGCATTGATAGGAGGTATGCTCTCTCCACTTCCACTTGCTCCCTTTGACTTCCCTGGTGTAATGCCATGACTCCAGTAAGGCAGAAGCTAAAATATCATCTCTTTTTGATAGGCTGGACGGTCTTGTTTTTAAGAACAGCTCCAGAATCTGAATATGGTTGTAAGCTGAAGGACGGCATATTAATTTGTAAGCTATCTCCAATACATTACTTTGCTTACTAATTAGACAATGTAAAAAGAACCGTAGTCTATGCAGCCTAATAAAGCATTTTCGTACAAGTACATAAGATGAAGTCTACTTCAGAGGAAAAATGTTTTTGCCTATTATGAGTTCATTCCTTGCCTCGTGGACTAAGTATTGCTTGAGCACGGGCCCTAAGAAAAAAAAACCCCAACCCGGTATAAACTGATGGCCAGAACTTTCAACTCGTGTTCATTTAACAAACATCAGTCTTACTGCAGTCAGGAGAACTGATGATACAGCTTTTTGCTTGAACAGGTCTAGCCGATAAGTGAGATGTTGTTATACAGCGATTGCGTTTTCTTTTGCAATATGAGTGCAATTCATTGCATGTAATATGACATGCAGGAACCAGTAAAATGTAGTGGGCTGAAAACATTCACAGCAATCAAACAAAGTTGGTTTAAAGTAAACGGTAGATAGTAGCTAATCTAATGCTCTGCTTGAGATGAGCTAGACTACTCGTGGATCATTGCTCACAGATCGTTTTCTAATATTCTTATACACCTCCTGTAACTAGGATGCTAAAAACAGTTTGCTCATTTCTATGTAAGTATAATTCAATGTTTGTTGCGCGGTAACTAATAGATCTGCAAATTAAGCCCATTAAGCCATCATACCCATCTTAATAGTACTTTGTTTATCTGGAGAAGGCTGTTACATGCCCTTCTATCACACCTTGAGTAAACAAAGCTAACCCTTTCAGCCATTCCTCTCAACAACGTATTTGTATTGATTTCCTGTGGATTCACGCTACCGTCCTTATGTTTTCCTTCAAGTGCAGTGTCCAAAACTGGGCACAGGATTCCAGCTGCGACCTCCCAGTGCTGAATAGATTTGAATAATCACCTCTTCTGCCTTGTTTCTGGCAGTCTGGCTAATCCTTCCCCAAATGACATTTTCTTTCCCGGTTTCTGTTCAGTTTGTGGTCTGCTGCAGTCAACCCATCTATTTTTCTTCAATGTAGCATTTTACATCATTCTTTACTGAATTATCTTATGGATTTCAAATAATTTCCTCAATTTATCAGGATGAATTTTAATTCTAGTCACATCCTCCAAAGTGCTCACAATCCCTCCTGTTGGTGCTTCCTCTAGTGGGTATTTTCTGAACGTTATTTACAAGGATGCCTTGCAGTGGCAGAGACAGGATAGACTGCAGTGATGATAATATTTTGATTGAAGCTTTTTCAACCAGCTGAGGACCCACGTAACAGTAATTTCAGTGAGATAGTGTTTCCCTCGTTTGTCGGGGTGTATCGCGGAATGTTCTTCTGTTAGAGCGTGCTGACTTGATTAAATCAGAAACTTGTGTCAGCTTAGTTTGAAGCCTTTGGTAGAAAGCAAGCAGCAATTGTCCAGGCTCCACTTAGCCGTTGTTGGGAGTTCTGATTCTTACAATGGCTTTTTTTTTTTTAAGCTGGCAAACAAGGAAACTTAGAAATTTAGAGTGCTGATTTAAAAAAAAAAAAAAGTTTTTTAAAGTAAAAAAGTCTTCAAATGAACTGGAATGGATTTTTTTTTTTTTAAGATAGGAAATGTAAGAATTTTTTAATTCCAAGCCTGAATTAACTAATTTTACAGAAATGTAGCATTTCCCTGAGATGGGAATTCCAGCTTGTTACCACTTTATTAATCAGTATTAAATAAGAACAAAGCCTCCTAAAATTTCCATTTTATGAAATCTGCCAGCCAGTGACGGAACGAGTCCCCTCATTGAAAGGAAATGTTCTTCAGATCCTCCATTAAGGTTCAGTCTTTCACATCAGTTTCTGGCTTGTAGATGTCTGAAGAGTTCTTTTTGAAAAATAATGATGTTTATTTATTCTCTTCATCCTTCTTTGCTGCCCTCGCACACCCATGCTATATTTATCACTGACCTCTGAAAGGGAAGGCAGAAATAGTCGTTTAAGAGATGCTATAATATGGTGGAAATGACAATGATGTACCTACCTCATTTATTAAGTGTTTTTGGAGGGGATTTGTGATAGGCATGCAATTTTGCAGCGATCTAAAGGGCATCTTGTTATTTTGTGGATCAGACAACGTAGAATAAATCTGGGGCTTAGAAGAATCATTTGGGTAGAAATTTGGGAAGTTCCAAAATGACAAGGAGTGTAGAAAGTGAGTAAAAATACAGCTAAGGCTTCATTTGAGTAGGAAGAACAAAAAATATTGTTCATATTTGTTCTAGTAGTGAGATCACCGTGAAGCACCCTTACTGCAACCTATTTTGGTGGAATAATAAAAGAATGAGATAGCTGGAAACCAAATACCAGATGTGGAGGTTCTTACTCTTAGCAGAATAAGTCATGTCCCAGTTCCATTTTTTTGCTTTGGAGATGCAGTGCTGGATGAAACTTTCAGACCAAAAGAATTTTTCAGTAGATTTTTTTTTTTTTTTTTACCAGTGCTTAACCATATTTTAGGTATTTTTTTTTCACCACTGTTTGTCTCAAAAAAAATTCTGAAAACCTGAAAAATGTATGTCTTATATTTTCATGGTGAATCATAGAGTCGTAGAATATCTCAAGTTGGAAGGGACTCATAAGGTTCATCAAGACCAACTCTCTGCTCCTAGCAGGACTACTTAAAACTACACCATATACCGAAGAGTGTTGTCCACATGCTCCTTGAACACTGAGAGGCTTGGTGCTGTGAAGACTTCCCTGGGGAACCTTTTCCTAATGTCCAATCTGAAAGATCTTTACATAGACGTTCAAAACTTTTCACAATGGCTTTCTTTTTAAATCGAGATTAATTTTCACAGTCAGGACAAAGCATTTGTATGGAACATTTCTGCAGTCGTTTAGAACCATTTGGAAATATTCCACTTGAATTTGAAAAATTGGAAGGGGTTAACTTAGCATGTAGATATAATCAGAAACAAAAGGATTTCTCAGCTATAACATGATTATCTTCTTTAAGCAGAATAAAAATATCTTTATTTTTATCCTAAAACCAAAAAGGAACTGGGGATAGTTTCCATATTCAATTACACAAGTAAAAATACAGGATAAGTTAATAGACCATTGAACAATATATTCTCGAGACAATCTTCAAGTGCAGGAGTCCTGTTAGCTTAAGGAAACCCTCAAGGCCATTCAGCTGGTGCTTGTAGGAGCATTATTTTACAGTTCCATGAGCCAGGATCTCCCAGTCACATATCCTGAGCCCTGGGGTTTGAGGGTCACACCATCTTTCATATTTCCAAAAAGACTGTTTCATTTGGGACGTTCTCTCCTTTGGCTTTTGCTGTGCCTGGAATAACTGTTTGCTACAGTGGGACATTATACAGCATTACGCAGAGCGGATAGAAAGAGAAAGAGCAATGTGGCATCTGTATGTGAGATTTTGTCAGATAATCTGCTGTGTGTTTTTTTTCTGCTTGTGGCTTTCTTATTTACTGGATTAAACATTGTTTAATACAGAAGTTTCGGTGCTGATGATGACATTCATTTACTATTACAAATTTGATACCGTGTTCTTGCTCTCGCTCTCTTCCTACTTTCCATGATTTTTTTTAATCCCATTACATGGTTACCATAGCAATTGTTCCTTCTCCCTCCAGCTTTCCCAGCTGCATTTGAGAGCATTTATTTTACAGAATGCATTCTAGTTCTCTTTAACTCTCCGGAGAGACCTAAACTAAGTTAAAATGTTGATGATTAATTTACCTTCTGATATATCATACAAATTATGTCACAATAATCTCTGAGGTGTATACATGATAGCAGGAAAAATCAAATGTAGAGACATAAAGCCTCCTATAGATGTCACCGTACTCCATGCGTTTAATTGAGAGCAACTATGACTTACTGTAAAGTGTGAAATAATTTTTTTTTAACTGGCAAACTATTACACAAAAGAAGGCAGTGAGAGGTTAATTCTCTTACTCGTCAGGATGACTAGAATGTCTTCCAGAGCAAACTGCCTTGCTGAAATCAGGATTTCACCCTTGAGCAAACTGATCTTCATCATGAATGAGGGGACCAGGACTAGGGATCTCGAGTAGGCACATTGGTAGTATCAAAATAGCCCCGAAATGATAAATATGGATGATAATCTTTAGGCATGTTTTGTTAGTCTTTGGCTTTGCTTTTATAGACCAAAACTCCTGAGAATTTAAGTAGGGATTTTTGCTTGATTTGTGGAACACAGAATCGAATCCTTTATTAATAATTCGCATTGTTCCTTTGACCTCCAATCTAAAATCCTGCAAAAATAGGCTGTTCATTAGAGGAGGAGGAAGTGTCTTTGGTAAATAGCATCTTTTCATCTTTGAAAAATGCAGTTTAGAATGAAATTTTTTTCACATATCTTACTTAAATTCCACAAATATATTTCAGCATAACCAGGAGGACTTCATGCTGAAAGTTTCAGAATGCTTCATTGAATCTTTTATCTTTCAAATAGTTTTTATGTTTCAAGATACACCTATCTTTAAAAGCTTAGGAAGGGTTAAAAAGCAACAGTTAAACCCCCAAGCTTTTCGCATCAGGTCCACGTTTAACACTGAAAGTCAATCTGAGTTGCATTTTTTATTTTGCTATTAGGAATAACAATTCTCCCTCTTCATACCTTTGAATCATCTATTTCGGCTGAACAGTCCTTTGTATTTTTTTGACTATTATTTTTATTTAAACTCAAGTTGTTTCCTACATCCAAACACTGTGAAATCTTAGTCATCTGGAGTCAGATAATGAACAGAGTAAGAAGTTATCGTGTAGAAACTTTCCAAAAGATGGTCTTGTCTCCTCTTCAGGCTCTTCATAGGAACTACAACAGATCGAGCCAAGAATAACTTTTCCATGTGGTTGGGGGTCACCTGAATCCATTTTCAGAATGAAATAAGCTATACTGTACTATACTTCCTAGGAAGCCAAGACAGTCAGAGTAACCTTCATTTTTTCAGTGTTGACATGCCCACTTTCAGTTGCAAAACTTACAGCTAAGCTGAGCTATGCGTGCGAATTAAGTATTTTCTAAGGGAAAAGAGCACCGAGGCTTAAGAACAAGAGTTTTCTGTGACTTGCACCATACTAAATCTCTGACTAGTTCTGGTCAGCTGCAAACAAAGTCGCTTGCTTTGCATACACCGGTCTGCAACTGCGTGTATTGATTAGACTCTTACCTTGCAAACATGCTTCTTAGCCTGACTGTTTAAATTTGAACCTTACTGGTTTGGGGGCTTGGAGAAGGAAAAAGGAGGGCAATGGTATCAGAGTGGAAGGGAGCATTGTTATTCATTATGTAGATATTTATATCAACTTTCCCCTCCTCTACAGCAAGGTGATCAGAATTAAGGATGCAAAGCTTTTTCCTTTGCTTAAATAGCACCTGAAAATGGCTGCGATCCGCTATCGCAGCTTGGACAGAGCTGCTGTACTGATTTTCCATCTCCGCTGTGGAAAGAGAGCCGTTTTCCTCAGGAGCCGGTAATGCGCCGCCGTTGCATATGCCCATAACCTTTCCCTGAACCCAAGCCCTCTGCAGCAGGTTGCGGAGGCCCAGAGCGGCCAGGTGACATACAGTGCCATCTGCACTGCTATACTGGTCATCTGGCCAGAGCTCTGACCTTTCTGAACATGATACAGCGAAATCTAACTCCTGAAAGCTGCTCGGAGGCAAAATCTGTTCTTCACCGTCAGTTGCACTACTCAGTCACTTAATTGTCCACTGCAACTGATAAAGTAACCATTAGACTCAGGTCATGAACTACAGTTTATCATTCACACGCAATAATACACCCTTGAACCACACTGGTTTCTAAATTATAGCAACACAGACTCATTCAATAAAAGAGATTTAAAGTACCTGGAACTTTACTTAGTCCTGTGCTGCGACACAAGGGCTGAAAATGGATTGTTTTGAGAAGCTCCTGTGATCGGTGCACTCCATGGTTTGCACTGTGGGCCAGATAAAGACTGATAACACTAAACAAAACACTAAAAAAGGTTTTAGACCGACAATAAGGCCTGGTTTTGCTCGCAGTCTGGCTGCTGTCGTTCAGGGTAGCTCTGCAGCAGAGGCTGAGCTGCGGGGGCGGAGGGGTGATGGTGGGAACAGGCCGGGAACGGGGCTTCGGAGAAGGGACGCACTTCTGCCGAAATGCATTTTTCTGTTTGGTTGTGAAGGGGAAACAAAGGTATTGCAGGAACAACTTCTGACCTCTAGTTTTAGAGCTGGTATCATAGAAACACAAGCCTGTCTCAGTCTGTGAGTTATACAAATCCCTTGTCATTTTGAAACGCCTTTCATCTGGAGATCGTAGTTAGCTTCATAAACATTAATTCATTAGTTAAGACTTGAGTGAGGTCGAGGCTGCTGTCCCCATCATACTGACAGTCAATCCGAGCTGTAGAGAAGTACAAACCATCCCCGATTCCTCCTATGTGATGTGTAGTCTCTGCCCCTCTGATCTCCTTCCCCCTTTCTTCCGGCCTCATCCTGCCCGGTCTTTCCAGCACAGGTGTCCTCCCACCCATGGTGTTCATCCTTCGCAGCCGCAGGGCTGAGAACGCCAAAACAGCTGCTGTTAATAGGCAGGCTGGGACCTTTTAAAGGGTCTAATAGTAGCTACTTAGCCGTAGTGGGGAGAATCCTGTCCCCGTTAAAGTTGATCAGAGCTTTCGGCTCATTTCTGTGGAAGCAAGGTTTCACCTACTGCTTTCGGGACATCTGGGGGAGCAGGGTGTCTCCATGTTACCCTGACGTAGGCTAGGGCTTAAAAGATGAAGTATATACTTTATTACTATGACGAGTGTCACAGCCTGTGGAGAGCCACAACCGTATCTATTTGTCCCAAAATTCAGCCTCGTACTTTGTAGCACTGGAGTTCCCCCTTCTTTGCAGATACGTAATGAAAAGGAATTACATTCATAGGAAATATTGGCACTTCCATTATAAATTCCTCCCTGTCTAAGAAGCTTACCATGAGAAACGGAATTTCAGTTAAAATAAAGAGCAATATAAAAATACAGGTAAAGAGGGATTATTTAGAGCATTAGAAAAGTCTCAAGAATGACTTCATGAAAAGAGATGGAATAAATCATTTCCTGTTGAAGTGATAGAAAAATTGGCAATAACAGGAAAAGAAAAATCTATTTCTAGTGAATAAAAGAAGTTATCATGAAATAAGAGTAACTAAGCTTCAAAACCTTCCAAAGCACCAGAAAATGAGACCAAACAGTTCTGAAGGCGGCTCATTCCTCAGTTTCTGCTATCCAAGGGAGAGTTCTCATCTCTGGTATCCACTGTGATGAGCAATAGAAACCTTTGGAAATAAATGTCTTAAATGTAAGTTCTTTTGAAGGTGCTCACAAAGTCTTCCTCTTTATGATGCTTTTGGCAAATTCTTTTGTGCGTGTGTGTATCTGTATCTAAACATATATGTGTGTGGTTGCTCAGAGAAAGCAAAGCAGACTGAGCCTTCAAAGAAATGAATTATATATGAATGAAAACTCATATATAATTTGTGATCCCCGTGAATTGCTCAGTTATTAAAACATACTCAGGTTTTTTCTATTTTAATCCGAAATGTCTGTCACTAATCTGGTATCTCCTTTGAAAATTATATTTCTAAGAGTTATTGTTGTACTGCTACCAAAATCTAAGAAAAGCAGAAGTGAGTTTTGACTCTACCGGTGTGAGCTGGCTGCCCAGGAGTTGTCCTGTTGTGATCCCCTTCTGTAAAGTCTGTACTTCGTAATGCAACAGGTCGTACAACCCCACAAGCCTGCATTTAACTTCACAAACTCTTGCTTTGCAACATTGGACACTGACTGAAAATGTATTGTACAATCAGTGAAACATGAGATTTCTGAGGGCATCTTTGGAGATCTTTTGCATCCCCTTCAGCTGAAACTTTTTGTAACCATTTTTCAGATGCATATATGGCTACGTCAGATTTCTATAGGTAAATCAATTCTAGATTTTTTTTTTACCTGAGCATTTCTGGGTTTGTTCTGTTAATCATATTATTCTACATGATCATGGGGAATTTAAACTTCTTTCGTAGATCTTTCTGAATAGGACGGTTTGAGCTCCCACAACAAGCTTTATTTAAAAAACAAACCAAACCAAACCAAACAAAAACCCCTTAACAAACAATCTCAAACATGGATAACTCACATAAAAGTGAACATGTCTTCCAAAATGGTCCTAAATCACTAAACCGTCCCAAGATGGGACAGTTTTCATTATGAAGTGTCAAGAGACCACGGTAATAAGTTTCTCCCTGGTAATCCAGAGTTGTCACCAAATATCGCATCTTTGCTTTGTCCTACACAGAATTCAACTAAATTCAGCAAGAAATATACCTGGGCATAAAATCTAGGTGCTCTCACATTATTAAGACAGCAGATGAGAAGACGGAGGTGTTGGAAAGGTGGCAGAGAAGCAAAAGTAGGTTCAGGCAGAGAAACCTGACAAAGGCAGAGAAACCTGACAAAGACATAGCAACTAGAAATTTAAATTTGTATTTGTCTTCACATCAAAGCGGTAACAAAGTTTAAAATGTTTTGTTTTGCTACGAAATCAGGTAAGCGGATTGATTTCTCTCCATGTGTTTTTTTGGCAGTGCTTGAGGTACAGCGTGTGATTGATTGGATTTCATCTACGTGCCCTAAAAGGCATTGCTTTATGCCTATGTATTCATCAATATAGCACAAATAATGCAGGAACCTCATCTTCTCCATGTGAGATGTAGTTAGAAAACGGGACAACATGCAGGAACAAATAGCCAAATCTACATTCCCGCAAGAGTGATTTATTTGTAGTCTTTCTGCAAATAATTCTTTAAAATACTTAACTACTTAAACTTTTGACCTTGGGCATTTTATTCACTGCATGGAAGCCCGACTTGGCCCAGAAGATTATTTTTTGCTCAACAGCCTCTCTGGAAGTCGCTCAATTTGGCTTCCGTGTCGGGCATCTCTGGGTAAAATCATTACCCTTCGTTGTGCAAATTAAGCCGTGACTCACACAGACAGAGCTTCCAACGTGATGGGGCTGCGCCCAGGCCGGGTAATTCATAGAGAGGGTTAAAAAAACAGAATCAAATGCTGGCTGTGAGTTAAAGAGAATAGGGGATAAGAGCTTAGGCTTAACCTATAGGGGGACCTAAGGAATAAAGCGAACCAGAGTCCAGTGTGGGGAAGAAAGGAGAAAAAGCAAAAAGGCTAAAAGAGATCAGGCCTAATGAGCCTTTCGAGGAAAATGGGAGACTGGAGCCTCAGAACGAAAGAGTGGCCCAGCAAAGCAAGGATAAAATGGATCAGCCACAATGTCACCAAATTGATCCGGAGTTCAAAAACCATCAAATCACCGTATACAATAAAATAAATTAAAAAAAAAGTTCAAACAGTGTCAGGCTCCTTAAAGCTCGCTTGCTGACATCAAACATAATAAGAAAAAGACCTGTTTGTAACGTAATGTGACTCTTTTCTAAACAGAGCCTTTGAAATGTATGTGCTGGTCTGTCATTTTCTGTTGCGCGGTTCTCGCATCGTATACCTATAGGTCTGGCAGAATTTTTATACTGTATGAAAAAGAGAAATAATCACGGAAGAATTAGAGAGAGATATTTAGACTAGAGGGTTTTTATCCCGCTGTGTTAAGGAGCCATGCTACTGTCTAGACTGATGGCTTGAGAAATGAGCCGGAGAGGGGAACAGAGGGAAATTCTGGAGTGCAAATTAAACCAAACAAATTCTGTGTATAAAAATGCGGTAAATAGCTATAACAAATGCACGCTAAAGGAGCAGAAGGTATTAATTCCTATGAAGAGCATTTCTAATGTACCTATTACTCTAATGTGTAAGTGGCAAACAAGACAAAGAAAATACCCCGCGTGTCAAAGCCCATATATCTCTCCGTGACGTAAAGAGGTGGTGCTACCCATATTTAGCAGGTTTTATTTAGCCACCTACGCACCTCTGACTTGGTAGACTTATTTTTGATAAGTGGTGCTTAAAAGTGTTGGTATGAAGCGTAAGTAGCTAATGCAAATATGTTACCGACCCCTACCAGAGCTAGCAATTATGTAAATTTTCAAAGCCTTCATCTTTTATAATTAGATGTGGCTGGCTTAGAGTGAAGGACTTCCATTGCTGGCCAGCTCAGTCCTTATTCCAGTATTTCACCAGAAATTATATATTTGAAATCAGAGGAATGTTATGTTCTTTAAAGCGATTTAAGGTATAGCTTGAAATATTTGAAAGACCTTTAGTAATTAATTTCTTGTTTGCCATGCTTGAAAGATGAATAAAAGCATAGAAACACTTGGTGAATAACATCTTGTAACTGATTATAATTAAGTGCACTTTCAGTTCCTCCTAAGTGTAGGAAATGCTAATTATTTTTCACAAAATCCAAAATGCAAGTTTTCTTGGCTGGGATAAAAGCGAAAAGCACAGGTTTACGTACAAGGCTAGAGATCTGCCTATACATAAATCCTAACACCTTTCCCTATTAAGAAGATGATTCCCCTATAGGTTAATTATTGCTGGACAGCTTCGGGGCTGGTCCGAAGCCCACTGAAGCAAACAGAGGGCTTACAATGATTTCAGTCTGTTTTGGATCAGGCCCTAAAGGGCTCCTCAGGCACAGGGGTGAAAGTGCTGTGTATATCACCCTAATACACATTTTATTGTCATACAAGTGATGACTTTTCTTAAAACTTTGTCGCTAATGATCGTGTTAGGGTATGGCTGTGTCCTCGTGTACATGTGTCTTTGCATATTTGTGATTTGCTTCAAGAAACGGGGGCTCCAGTGGATCTGATGGTTTTTTTCTTCCCGGTGGCACTAAAGTGGCTTGAAATAAGTATTGATGCCAGCCCCGGTACAGGGGCTGTTTGACAAACTCCTGGTAACACTATAGCGTTGGAGTACCCAACGCCCTCTGGATACACCCAGACTTGGGGGTGTGCCTGGGTTCGGAGCTGCCCCCCCCCCCCCTCAGGGCTGCCCTGTCTCCCTCCGCTTGGCTGCCCACCCATGGGGTTAGGACGTATTTTGGGAGGCCAAAGCAATTCCTCTGTATTGGGCACTTGAATGACAGGAACAGAAGGGGGGAAAACCCTCTCTGTGATTCTTCCATAGCTTTGCCCTTTTATCTAGTCGTTATTGCCTCTGCAGAGAGTGGAATCCTGCCATTCAGGCTCAGTAGTGATTTACACCCATTTCGTAGGGGCTTAAATAACTCCCACGGGTGCAAGACAGTGAAGAATCGGGCCGCCACAAGGGTGTACTTACTGCCTCATATGGCAACGGGATTGTGAAGAACACCGTAATGACTCTTTACATTCAATCCCAGCCGCACTTAAGTGTGTACACGTACGAAACAGCTGTAGAAGAAGTGTATAGCAAAGAGCCTGGAAAGCTAAGGAATAATTCAGGAAACTTCTCTAGGTTAATATGCCGAAACTTGCTAGATATATCCTCACAGAAAGAAAACGCTTATTAGAAAATCTAAGTGAAATGCAGGGTGGATGTGGTCTAACCGGTACGTGCTTGTAGTCACAGCAAAGCGTGCAGGTGTTGGCTCTGCCCAGGGACCCAGGTGCATTCTCTCCCTGCGAGCTGATGACGGAAATAAACTGGGGAAAAAAAATAAAATAAAATAAGGCTGAACACCCATTTTTTTCCCCAGCATTAGGGGAGGATGCAATGTATTAAATTCTGGGCACGGGCAGTTATGACGTGCATAATTTTTGTTATATTCCGAGGCACCAGGCTTCTTTTCACTGTATTATTTGACTCTGGGTTTCTATACCAAAGACACCTATGTCTGAACAGGTTCCTTCTCTGGTTTGCAGTAACCTAACTACAGGTAAGGCAGTCTAAGGCCTCATTTATTCCATTGAGGCAGGTATTGCACTTGTCCTTTTGATAAAGTGAGGACTTTAGTTTCCTGCACTATCAATCTAACGTCTTACCTGAACGGCAAATGTGATTAAAAATAAAGCAATGTAACAAAATTAGAGGTGAGCCACAGCTACATGCTCAAAAAGGGAAAAAAATAGGATTAATAACTGATGCAGTGAGAGAGGTGAAGCATGCTTGCAGGGAGTAGAAGTAGCAAATGTTATAGATGGTACTATATACTACGAGCGAACATCAAAAGCCTCGGAGGCTGGGTTCAGAAGCTTATCAGAAGTTACCTCGGCCTATTTGATTGAGAATTCATGCTGGTAATTTCCAAAGATTGGATTTCCTTGTGAGATCTTTAGTAGTTTCTCGTCTAGGTCAGATTAAAGGACAAGAAGAACAGCTCTGCTGGCACTCCAGTATTTCTGCTTGCTAGCCTAGTTAAAACTAGGAAGTATACAGATATTAGAAACATATAGAAATAAAATACTCAAATAAAGGCAGATATTTCTTTCGTGCTATAGAACAGTGCTGTGTACAGCATAATCGCTTCAAGTACACAAAGAAAATACGGACACGCTCTTTTATCTTTTCACTGGTTCCTAAATGGGTCAGGCAGAAGCTCCTTCTCATAGAAAGCTCCATGCCTTAAAAAGCATGTGGCCAAAATTAGGTACCTAAATTTGTAATACCCAAATAAGGTCCCTGGGATTTATATATATATATATATATATATTTTTTTTTTTTTTAATTTTATTTTTTTTTTTGGTATCGAGGCACCCAGAATGCTTCAAGTAAATGCTCAGCACCTTTGAAAACAGGCAAATTAGATGACTGGCTTTTAAATACATCAAATTTCAAGTGATTGGCAGGTGTACGCCATTGATCTTTTTTCTGCTGTACATTTTTGTTACAGAAAAGATACATATTTCTTGACTGTCACCCGTATTAAATAGTGGTGAGCTCTCAAATCTTGCCCTTTAAACAGCCACAAAAGACAACGATAAGAATTCAACTGACCAGTGACACACTGAAAAGAATTCTACAAATTTGGGCTTGGGATATCACCAGACTAATTTAGGCTAAAAGAATACTCACATTATCTGTCATTTCATTTAAAGTGGCGGGGGAAAAAAAAAATAAATAATCTTTTGGCAACCCTTGAACTTAGTGATGATGCTTCCAGGGCAGTGGCAGCAGAGACGTGCTCTGCAGCAATTAGTCGGTGTTGACTATAGAAGGGATGGAGGTATGATTTTTTTTTCTCCCCCGAGGCAGAGAAAGGCGGCTGCAGCGCAGTCAGCGCTCCGCCAACCGTCCCTCTCACCGGCGGGGATGAATCCGCTCTCGACACAAGATGGCACCAGGGACCATCCTCTCGGGGAAGCCTTCCAAACCTTTCGCCTCATGGCCCGCAGCGAGCACAGGTGTTACGAATCTGTTGTTTTCTTTGAGCTACCAAAAATAGTTAGAGACACATATTTTCAGACAAACAAAATTTCTGCATCGGCAATAGTGCCATTGCTGGTCGCGCTTTCAAGCACACGCTTCTGAAAAGGGTTCCTTGTGTCGCGACACGGCACTCTCTCCCTTCGTCAAGAAATGCTCTCGGAGGAAGTCCTCCACGTTACAGCCTCTTTGAGCACCAACGTGACCGTCTTTCCCTTTGCTCTAAAGTGAAAATAATTAAGATATTATTCCCTTTCATTAACCGTCACGGAATTCCTAGTGAAAGAAACGTCATTTAGCTTTTGGTGCGTAAAACTGAAGTTAGGACATCTCATTTCCAATGCAGAGTTTGCAGCTAAACATCTGGGGTGGCTGGAATTGTATTCTGCTTAAATGTGTACTGTAATGAAATGTTTGTAATGTTGGCAAACGTAAGAATACACAACAGTGTATAATAAGATCTTATCAAAATAATTTCCCTTTCTGTTACTGGCCCTTCAGAAATTAAATTAACTTAAAATTGAAATTTGGACCTCCTAAAATTGAAATTCGGACATCCTAGCATGAAAGGTAAACATGTTTTTTAGAAGCCCTGTTTGTAGTCGTTCTTCTCTGTGGAAAAAAAGTGTGCACTGAGGGGAAAAAAAAAAAAGGGCATGATTCAACTTCTTACCTGTTAAAATCCTTTTTAGAAATGGTATTAAAAATCCATAGTTTCCCTAATTCATTTCTTCCATGTGAATAACTGTTGGAGTTACCACACTGACAAGTGAATGTAAATGAGAAGGAAAGCAGTTTAAAAATGATGGCTTCGTTAGTACTTGGCTTGCAGTCTGGGGGTATTTGGGGATCCCCGCTCGACTCGCTGGCAGTATAACCTCTGTGAGCCAGGTTGCACACCCGGCGGTGAGCGTGCTGCAGGGCTGTGCGTTCCACGGCAATCACACAATTAAGTAGCAATGACTGGCAACACTATTGCTCAATTAGTCTCGTACAGTATGTCAAGCTAGAAGATATTTCACAAATAGATCTTCCAGAGATACTTGCCTCAGTAAATTCGCTTTCGGACGAGGCAGCATAAAGACCTCTTTTTAACTAAAATGCGTTATCCCACAGCATCTTTTTTTTTTTTTTTTCTGGCGGCTCAAAGTACTGGGTCAAATTCTGTGCGTTACACCGATAAAGACCATAGAAGTCAGTACATTTGGACAGATAAGACTGCGAGAAGCATTGAGCCCCGTCTCACAGTCAGTGTTTATAATAATCTGCAGACGTGGACCATGCAAGAAGGACTATCACCCTACTAGCAGCTTGTCATGAATTGTCATTTGAAATGATAACATAATTGTGCGCATGTACCGTCATGAGGTGGCCTGGAGCCAGAGCCTGAAGCAGCCAGATGAGCTGTTAAAGGGAGGTGATGTCTTCCAAGTCTGAGCAGGTGGAAACAAGATACACATCTCACTCTCCGTAGCCCATAAACACACTTCTCTAGGTGCCCTTTAGGGGGTCGACACCTGGGATGGAAAAAAGGCTTGGCTATTCTGTCCTGAGCGTCAGACTGCTGGGAGTTTACAGGTTGCCACAATCTGAGCATCCACAAGACAAACGGGTAAGGGCAAGGCACTTGTGCAGCTCTGCTGTTATTTCCAAGATGTCCTGTGGCAGCGACACAGAGCTCGGTTGGTGCAGTGACCCTTCACTGGGACCAGGCTCCTCTGTGCTGTACTGTGAGGGCACGCAGACCACCGTAGCTTCTCCCCGTAGCTCTTTATTTCAATATCTTTGATATCTTTTTAATTTACGCTCAAAATTTGGAGAGGTGGTGAGAGCAGATTGGAAAACCAGCACAACTTTTTTAGCTAAAAAAGGCGTGAGAGCTGATATTCCCAATTTTCTGAGAAGGTTTGGGAAGTACTTTTAGGACACCATTTTCTAGGGAAAAGTCTGGAACCATTGCTCAGCCCTATCACTCACCTTCCTACTAGGGTGTTGTAACTTTGCCATAGTAGTTTACTGCTCTGGTCATGATCCTCTGTGGTAGACTCAAACACGCGTCCTCCTGCCACCTGCTGATTATTGCCTTTCATCCCCCCCTGTCCTTGCTCCGATTACGACTGTATTTGACCCATTTCCAAGGGCTGAAAATGGGTTCCTCTCTGTGAATGTCTCATCTAACCTGTGTGACTGGGAAACAACCCAAGTGCTCTGTGTCACGGTCTGTGGCCTGAGGACTAGCTGGGCAAGTTTTGATGGGCAAGCCCATCCTTGGCTGTGTGCTTGGCTTTATGTGTAGGTAAGCCTGTCAAGGTCACTTATGTGCAGTGTAACTAGTCCTACACGAAGCATTTTGCTGGATTTTGGAGTTTTCCATGCGAGGGGAGAGCTGGCCAGGACTGGATGCTCCTTTTTAAGAAAAACTGGACTTTGGAGAGTTGTGATGAGCACAGAGACAGATAGTAGGAAGGCCGCAGTTGAGAGAAGGATGTGCCAGAATGTCATGGAAGTAGAGAAAGGAAAAGACTTATCCCAGAGAAAGGGGAAAAAGAAGGTAGAAATTAGCAGTTGAGAAGACACATCCAAGAAGAAAGAATACAGTGTTTATTACAGAGACCGAGAGGGAAAATTTAATCAGAATGGATTCCTTGATGAGAGAACTTTAGATAAATATGGCATTTGGGAAAACTAATTAGATATTAAATTAAGAGATTGTATAATAGCAAATCAGGGCAAATATTCCCATTATCAGGATTTCTGTTGAATTATTTCCTAATAGAGATTTTATATCTTCCCTCATCATATACATCTTCTAGCATGTAATTTCTACAATATACAGTCAAATGACATCTATTTCTGTAACGTCTGTAAATTATGCCTTCATACATTTGAAGACATTTGCAATGTATCAGGGCTGAGTTTAATCTGCAATGGAAGTCTGAACTCCAACTTGCTAACTTCGGTGAGACCAGCATTTCAGCTGTAACATGTTATTAACCTGCTTTCATGCATATAATGTAAAAAACATTCTATACTCAGGAAAAGAGAGGTGGTACAACTTATTCATTGAACCCAGCTAAATCCTCCTCATTCACTCCTCACCCGTTTTGCATGATCTGTGCTCTGTATAGTTACAGGACAAATATAAAATCTGCACATACATGAAAGAGAAGAATACCTAAGTAGAACCATTTAAAGTAGGGAGCCAGTGCTATTTAAAATGCATTAATGCTGATCTTGCGTGTTCTCCAAACGACAGCAAACAATGGTCCAGAGCGCCTCATTTACCAGTTTCCTTACTTCTACAGTCTGGCCTAATGCTCTTTTTCAAAATAAAGCAATTGAATATGGTCTCTGGTAGAAAAACTCTGGACTCATGGAATGGTAGTTAACATATTCAGATATTGTTTGCCCATTAGGCTTGGCAGTCTTTATCAATGTTATCTCATGCATTGGGTAGGAGCTAAAAGCGGCCTGTGGCATATTAATAATGCTATACACTCTAATATTACACCTCAGATCCACAATAAATTAAATATGTGTGGGAGCCAGTGAAGCGATGGAAATGCCAAATTTCACGTGTGGTTTTGTCTTGAGTTGGGGTTTAAATCTATTCACAAGCCCAAAATAGACTGCATAACTCAGCCAAGCAGAGGGATCTACAGGTTTACTGAGTCAGCAGCCAAATATGGGATGGTGGGTTCCTGTCATGTGCGTTTTTACACAAACGATTGAGCTCTGAGGACCTGATTAATCACTTTGACTTATAAACTGGACCCAAGAGAAAGTCACATGAGTTAGAGATAAATGTTAGAGATACTCCCCCAAGACAGCATGCAACAGCCCTGCCTAGCAGAGAAACTCCCAAAGGAGGTCAGAGTCCCTTGAAAAGCCCTTAGGAACATCTAAAAAAACAATGCCCCAAACCACTCTTTCTGCACTAAAAAAATAGAGAGTGACTTCTAGGTACAAGAGCAGTAGTAGAAACCTGCAACCCTGTTGCTGTAATAGGTGTGTTTCCATAATTATGACTGGGAGGAGATACATCTGACTGTGATAGAACTTATTCATAGCTCATCTGTGTAAATGTTTTTTTCACCTTCAGCTTTGCTCCCCACATTTCCTGACCACAGTGTTTGATCAGAGATTTATAGATAAATTAACACTACTGACAGCCGTTCCACTGCCAGCCTTGCTGTCATGAAGTGGTGGCTACTTGTCAAGAGTTCAGGAGCAGCGACAACAGCGTGATGGGAGAGAAGGAAAAATAAAGCGAATTCAGTGTTACCCTTCTAAAGCTAAACATCCGAGGTTCTAATGTGGCGATAAGATGCAGGTAGTGTAAAACAGTGCATGGCATTGGCCTTTGTTAGAGAGATCTTTAGGTCAACCTTTTGAAGGGTTTGCCCAAAGAGGTTCTTATCATTCATCTGAGCTCCCTCTTTGCCTTGCCTCTCATTGACTGTGTGAAGAAGCCCGGGTGGGACACAGAGGTGGAACAGATCTATGGAAGACTGTGCAATGCTGAATCCTGCCAAAATATGGATGTTCCTTACCGTACCTTCTCCATACTATGTCCAGATTCAGAAATTCATTATCTCAAAATTATCTTCAGTCACCAAAAGCAGGTCACCTCCTCCTTTTGGTATTTACCTAGTTTGTCTGGGTACCAGTTTGTCTTGGTTACTTTAACCAACCAGCCCACATCAACCAACCTGTTTCACACACACCAGATGCGACCGTGGCCCCTCTAGGTTCAGACAGGAAGACCTAAAATGTTTTTCATCTTCGCTTAAATCAGAAGAAAGCTTGAGCTCGGCTCCTAACATCTCCTCCTTTCACCGCACCAGAACAATGCCTGAAAAGTTTGAGTTATTTCATGTAACTTAGAAATGTGAATGTGTTACGAGTCAGCTTTGAATATGGCCTCGATTCCAAAAGGTGTTATCATCAAATCAAAATTATTCACACATGTCAAGTTAACATTTTATTTTTATTCCTTACTCAATTTTTGGCAAGCTTACAGGAGCTGTCAGTGTTTCAGTATTTTGAGAAGAATATTTTAATAAAACAGTGATGTGCTGAAAGGGGTTCACAAGAACTCACTAGAGGCCCTTGTTAAAATTCTGCCACCCTTCAAAAAATTATTCCCTTGCCTCTCAAGGAGTTCACCCCCTCTCTGGATACTGCTAAATCATTTCTGCCAGGGATGAGTTTCATCCCTTGGGGCTCATAAAGATACTTCTGAAGAGCAAATTGTTTGCCTTTGAAATAGACCAGATTGCATGAAATAGCAGACACTTTAAAAATAAATTCCTGGGGTAGCAACACTTCCCCGCTCCCCCCGCCCAAGCATCCGATCCGATCTCCACCACCCGTACCTCTCATTGTGTTATACTATCAAGTACTCAATCTATTTCTCGGGAACAAAGTATAAACAGTTCCAGCAAGTGCACTTAATATAACTTTTTTGCCAAGTGGCATTGCCTCCCTGCTAGGCTGTGGTTGTAGGGAAGCATTTATATTTAAAGGTAAAAAAACCCGAAAAAGCCAGGTTCTCCCCGTGAGCACACAGGGCTTGAGTTATTTCAGTTTAAAAGAGGAAATTTTGTTAGGACTCTGGTGTTAAAGTATCTTAACATATGACGGTAATAAAATAAAAGACACATTAGATACAATGAAAAAACACTGTACTTGAAATAAAAATAGGAATTCTGGTAATCTTGACCAAACTAGATAATTCTTTATTTCTGTTACTTATTTTGATGTGTTTGAAGGTCTAAATTATGACTGTGTGGACCTAGATGAGGTTAGCCTGAAAGAGCTGATATGCCAGTACCCAGATATGCCCGAATTTCTTTTCAAATTCTGACTCAAGAGAAAATATCTGTCTTGAAGTCTTTCTCCTAAGTGTGATCTTACCGATCACTGAAAAGCAGGGTTTTGTCTGTATAGGGTGTGCGTGGTCCACATTTTATTATCAACAAAATTTGTTCTGAGATGATGGTCTTCATTTTAAAACAGAAGTAAAACTTTGCCGATGTGATCCAAGTGTAAATTAATTCTGTTGCATTGCATTAGCCAAAAGAAAACCTGGAAACTCGGAATGGCCCTTTTTCCTCATTGGCTTGTTAATCCTGGAACTCAAAAATGCCTGTTTAAATGGGAATATTATTAAAACCTTTCACAGGGAAATTTAAATGGCCCATCTGACACATTGTCTAGCTTCGCTTGGATTGCTTCTACCAATTCAATGTCTGTGGCAACTGAAAGGAGAATATAGACGCCCATTCAAAATAAGTGGATCTTAATATAACAGCTAACAAGTATAGCAGCTATTCCACTGTTGTATTGTTTGCTTTCATATCTAAAATGTTCATTCAAATTCCCTCTCTTTTTTTTTTTTTTTTTTTTAAAGTGTTGCGAATGTAAGCTTGCTGTTGGCCTAAAAAGCTAAAATCCTGTTTAGTGGAATCTTGCTCCTGAGTAAGATTTAGGTTCACCAACTACTTGTGTTCAGTGGTTCGCTGATGTTTGGCCTCTACTGCCAGTGTTGGAAAATGGCACCAACATACACTAACGTGCCTGGTGCGATCTGTTGTCACGTAAGAAAAATGAACCCCCCAAGCAACATTTTATTAGGGACTATGACTTCAAACCTGCCTCAAGAAAGCGTTGGTTGCCTCTGACGCCATGACGTCATTATAGTTTTACTGGTTTCTTTGCAGAGAGTAAGGCATGACTGTCAACATGTAGCATTAATTGCACAGAGCTTCAAGAAGCCTTGGCTGTACTGCTACTCATCCACTGAAAGCCTTTGGGGAAGCTCCCCAGCCTCTTTATACCTTGATTTCTCTGTCTCTTAAATAGAATAAGATACTCGCCTCCTTTATGAGTTGTTCTCACATGATTTTTGATGAAAAGTGTTATAGGAAAGATAGTACTAATAATATTTCAATGGACTCGCAGGGTGAAAAGTGGCTGAATATCCAGGAAAATAAACGTGTTCCTTAGTAGTTCACAGCCACGGTAGCTTTTGCTGACTGGCAAATGGCTACAGCCTGGAATTTCTGGCTTATTCTAAAGATTTGAAATGTGTAATTACTCCCTTAGAAGAGTTAGAGTTGAAGGGAAATGTATAATGTATAAACACATATCAGAAGATGCAGCTTCATATGCAGTTTGGAGGAAGAGGAAAAAACTTTTTTCCTAAGGAAAATAATTGAATGTGCTGATACCCGTAAACCCATAGGTCATGTAATTCTGTGGACCAAAACATTAAAAGATAATCTCTGGGCATTTTGTACAAACCTTTCTGGTTTTGTTGTTGTTAAGATCATCTTCAAAGCTGTGGCTGAAAGCCTGTATCCAGCACTTCTTGTATATCCAAGTCTGAATCCAAAGCAGGATTCAAGGGTGTGTGCACTGCCGTGCTGGGAAGAAAAAAAAAGGACATTTTTGTTATCCATTTTGATGGCTTATTCAGTGTGTGATTATTGCAAACAAAATTTTCAAGTACTACTTGTGATCTTCAATTAATCAACAGTTGCACTGGTTTTGCAACGGTAGCGGTAGAACTTGAAGTGTGAAAATTCTTAGTGCGGCATCCGAGCAGACACCCAAAATCCTAGAAAAACCCTGAAGTGCTGATTTCCTTGAATTTAAGTAGCTGGAAATATTTGCAATGGTGTAATAGTCTGACACAGAGCTTATCACTGAAAACAAGCGCAGCATGTTACCCTGGTGAGCAACCCATCCTTTCGGGAAAGAAGTGTAAAAGTAGAAGTTGGTAAGAGAAGAACGTGCAGATGTTGCAGACAGTCCCAGTATGAGAATCGAGGCAAGTCCTGGCTGAGGGTGTCTAAACATTCATTTAAACAGAATACTGAGTTAGTCAAGCCAGAAGAAACCGCTCAGAAAAAGAACTGCCTGTGCTGAGGATCTCTATGGACCATTCAGTTTGGTGGCAGTTACAGATAAAAAGATCTTTTTTTGTTGTTTTGACAATACTGCTATTGAATTAGTTTTATCCTGACTTTGCATGCTTCCTGGGACATATGAAACAGAGCTGGTAAGAACTCTCCTCTGAGTCAGCAGAGTTTTCAAGGCAAATTGAAATATATCATTAATTTGGATTGCTTTGGAATCTATTGTGCAAAATCCCTAAAATATAAAAAAGAATATAAAAAATGTCAACATAAAAAATGAGTAATTAAACTTTCCCATTGGGAATGTCACAGACCAACTGTCCAGGGTACAGAATTTATTTTGAAAGAACAGTTTGTTGCCAATACTAGCTGATTCAAAGTGTGTATTTCTTCAAAATATAGCTGTGTGCACATTGAATTCTGCATAAATATTATCTTTTTTTTTTTTTTTTTACATTTGTGTTATGCATTTAAAATCCCTTGCAGAAATGTTGGGATGGGTTAAAGTTGGTAAAAAATACGGATGCTGCTGAGTGCACAGTGGCAATGATTTATGTTGGTATGTACTATAAGTGCTACGGAGATACGCATTATAATGTTAGATGAAGACTGTTACACTGATGATGCAGAGCATACATTTACCAACTTTTCACATGATGGAAAGACAGATTATATTACCAGGAATCTAATAAAGAATTTATGTTCCTTTGATATTACATATAACATAGCAGCCTACGCACAGTCTCAGTCCGAAGACAGATATGAGAGTTGTTACGCGTATTTCATTACTGTTTAGATGATGTATTCATGAAGCATCATTTTATACTAGCAAATTGAAGGAATTCCTTCTGGTAAAGAAAAAAAGAGACTGTGAATAGCTTTCTCTTTATATTTTAATTGTCACTGTCCTGCATAAGGCTCTGTTGTTAGCATCCATTAGCACAGTGCCTCTACACCTCTGTGAGGGTTTTATTGACTTCAGTTTGACTCTGCAGTCACAGTGGTTTAGGCGTGAAGTAGCCGTAGGAAATTCAGGGTCTTATACAACAATTTGTATTGCCAAAAGAAGAAGTCACTCCAGTAGCCTTCAGCAGAGGCTGGTAAAATAGTTCCTTCTTGAAGCGGAGAGGGAAACCGTAAGGAAAAAGTCAAATGACAACTAATTACTTTTTGTAAAGTACGGCCATCCAGGATTGCATAATGGAGTAATTTAGATATAAACATACACTTTATAATTGGAAGGGCATATAGGAATCTCAGACTGATAAGACTTTAACCACAGTGCAAGTAGAGCAAGGGACCTCTCTAGTGCAAGGAGAAAAGACCGAGATATCTCACTACACTGAGTCACAGCTAAAATACCCGTCTTACTCTGCTGCACGGGGAAGGTCCTTAGGCAAAGATCATGTATTTCTTATCCATGCTGTGTGATGCTTTACTCTCTTCTGCTTTCTTTTTATGCCTTGAAATGCTTTCCTTTACAGGTTTAAAGTAATTGATTTCTTGTAACTGCACCCTCTCTTTTAAAACCAGTGCTTTTGTGAAATAGGCTGTTAATTCTCAAAAAAAAAAAAAAAAAAAGAAATCTTGCAGTGCTGTGGATTATGTCAGTATCCGTGGCCCAACATTTCCAGTCATGCTTTATTCCAAGAAGAAACAAAGAGCATTTCTGCCTCCGTGCTTTGGCTATGCTAACTGAAGGAGGGGCCAGGCGTGGGCTCAAGCGCGGGGCTGCGTTTAACTTTCCAAGACTGCATCTGAGCAAGGTTTGAGGGACCTCATGTGTCAGTAATCATTCCCAATAGGGAGCGTGGGGCAAACTCATCAGATTTGTCTCCCTGCTGTGTACGCTGTCCTCCAGCCAAACACGCAAGACAGAGACAAGGAAATGTACGGCCATGAAGTTACCTTTCCATTAGCAACAGCTTGGTCAAGGAAAAGTCTTTTAAACACTGATGATACATACTCCTGTACAACCATAATTAAGTATGGTTGAAGCAAGAAATGACTAATAGTCAGCAGGTAAAGAGATATTGCAAATTTAGCCGCAACTGACTGAGAGGCTGTGTTGATGGGAGTGCTTAGGAGTCAGGAACTGGAATCAGCATTATTCAGTATATTCATTAGTGACCTTGAGGATAAAATTAATTCCATACTGATTAAAATTTTTAGACAACAGGCCAGAGAGAAAGAGCAAATGGGGAAGATGGTAAATTAAAAATCCAAAGGGGTCTGAATGCTTTGAGGCACTGGGTGGGTCAAACAGAGATTAAGTTTATGTAAAGAAAAGCAAAGCGATACATCAGAAGAAGAATTCGAAGTTCTTCATTGTTATAAACAACTGTGAGTTTCAGTGGATTTTTGCACTATCAGTTCTTACCTCTTTTGTCACAAGACCATTCTTGTCCTTGAGTTCTCACTAATTGCACATATAGATCAACAGCACAACATGGTGCAATGGCATGATTAAAAGGTAAGAGTACTCTAGATACCTTTGTTATATATGGACTTTTAGTCTCACACCCATCCCGTCTAACTCCAAGCACTTAACTGAAGTACCTAGATTAGACGTACAGTTATGAAAGTTAGATAGGATGAATCCAAGCCTCACGGGTGTTAGAAAGGCACAGACAAGATGCCTTTCGTCCTCATCTTCTCTCTGATCAGCACCCTGGTCCCACCAACCGTCTTGGTGGAACATGTTTTATTAGCAGGGAAAATAAAAAAGGAAGGAGTCACGGGTCTGCAGAGAAAACTGCAAGGAGTTGGAGCACCGTTCCCATTTCATAATAACTAATAGAGGCAATAGCACCAATTTCTCTTGTGATCCAAGTGTCCAAATGAATTGAATCATCAAAGGTTATACTGAATAAGTGTTAAGCAGAATATGGTTTGAAAGAAATTAGTGTCTTGTAATAACTGTAAGGATAAAAGAGTCTAAAATATCCAACTATATATAATATCTATGAAATTAAGTTGCATAATGTAATGACATGTTATGCTACCATTAACACATTATAACTATGTAATTTGGAAGGCTAATTTTTTTTGTAAAACCACTTAACTACATAAAATTGAAAATAATGATTATTGTAACTACTTCCATTTTTTGTCTTTAGAAGTTCAAAATTAAATATGCCATATACAGTTATTTTATGGTGATGTGTAATTTTATGAAATGGTCGTATAACATGTACAGTAATTATTGACATAAAAATCCTAAATACATAAATCATCGTGTATAAAATCTGTTATAACACATTAACTTTACCAGCAGCCAAGGTAAGTCACTCAGCATCTCATTGACTTAACACCCAGAGTTGACCAAGGAATCCAGATAAGATGACAGGAAATTGCAAATCTCAGCTAAGATATAAAATAATCGTATCACGGCAACCTTGGATCTGAAACTTCTCCATTCTGTTTTCTTTTGACTTTCTAGTACCTATTTATTTCAAATCTTTGAAGACCAACATGGAAAACGGTAAAACCTGGCAGGTCACCCAGATGGCCCTTTTAGTCTAGTTGTAAATGTCTCTTGTGTTTGGGTTCCCATCAGTCCTTTGGAGACTATTCAACTGCCTAATTCAGCTCATTTTCAGGAATTTTTTTTTTTCTGATATTCAGTCTAATTTTTTCTCTATCGCTCTTGCTAATATGCTTTAAAAATTTAGACTGTTATCATTCTCCCCATATGTCTTACTTATGACTGTGTGAAATTATATGTATACATGTCTTCCAGCCTCATAACCATTTCTATTAGTCTTCTCGGAACTCCCTGTAAATTGTTGCTATCAATTAAAGAGGTCTTCTGCTCTGAGTCATAAATCCATATATATTTCGGCTACTTTGGGGAAACCAACCTTTCGTGCTAATGAATCAAAGTTATTAAAAGGAATATTTATTTCATGTCAGGATTACGTGAGAGGGAAAACTCAGTTGTCAAACCACCAGCAAAAGTGTGAGCTCATGATAAATTAGAGCTGATCAAAAAATGTCAGTTCTCACATTTTAAAATTTTCTTTCATTTTGAAGAAGTAAGAATTTTTTTAAAAAATCTTCCACGTAGCTAAAAAATTACAGAGAAAAGAAATATTTTGAAAGGCAATCTGTGCTAATAACGTACTCTGTTCTGACTTTGTAATGTTATTGTATTTTTATATTTCAAGAAATCAAACAATAAAAAAGATTTGCAAAAATATAATTATAGATTTTTGTAATTTATCAACACACTTTGAAGTTTCCCATTTGAAATTCTGACAAACCTGTGCATTCACAGGGAAAAATATCACAGCATTTTTTCGATCAACTAATTTTTGAGGAGATAGAGCTAGAAAAGCTACATTCTCTCACATATCTCCTTCATTGTACAGACTGAAAGATGATCGGCAGTTTCAAAGCACTTCTAATTCTATTATACTGTATCCTCAGAGAATAGGGCTGATGCACTAATGGGCACAGAAGATTTTACAGAAAAATACAGAAAGAGAGTTTATTTGAGTCATCTCATGTGCAAGCTAGGTTTCGCAGTCTCACAAGAGGGCTATATTTTACACGTTCTTTGTAATGTAATGTTCCTAGGAAATGTAATGTGTTGTGTTAGATATGGGCAACTTTGTTCATCCTGGGAGTCTGGAAGAACAGAGTAGGAAAGAAGAAGAAAGGAGGAGTAGGAATGTCCCTTCCTTCTCTGGAGCTTCTCCTGAAGGTGTGTGTTGCCAAAAGCTGTCTTCTCCTGCTGCCATACAATGCCAGAAACCCTCCAAAGTAAACGTCTCGCAGGATGGGGAAGAGGTGGACAATGTAGCCCATACTCTGTGGTTGAATAGATGGTGATAAAATGATTACAGGCCTCCTGCAGGTATCCTGTAGTGGGAATTGCCTGGAAGGATGGAGAATGAAGGGATTTGCGCACCCGATTTCCTTTGAGTACCCTGTTTCTTTCCACTCACTTTGTCTGGTTTGTAAGCTGTATCCAGCCACAGAGCAGAGCTATCTCAGCCTCATCCACTTTGCATTGCTGAACGATACAACAGTGTTAAAGAGCTCCCCAACAAATGTGAGTGATGGCACAAAATCATCATAACCAACTCAGCATAACAAGGTCACCGTTTCCACTGATCTAAGAGGAGTTTGCAGTACGGTGGAAATGTGAAGGACGAGAGTGCCATGCTGCAAGATTTCTTTAGCATCCAGAGAGCGTTTACAGAAGCACTGGTGAGCCCAGCATTCCCCCCTAGCAGCTGGTTATTTGCTGCTCAGGAGCCTGCAACAGTAGATTTTGCTTCCATAAATCTGGTCCCTCTCTCCAGCACATTTAGAAGATCCTTAGATTGCTTTACCAGGCACCATTTAGGTATTTACTGAGGCCAAGTATCAAGAGAACAGTGAAGTATTTATATGAGATCTTTCATTAAATGCAGTGCAGGTATTCAGGAAAATCTGGCCCAAGCAGTTTTACTAGCAGTCTCAAACTTTTATACACCTGAATAATTTATTTCATCATGCACGAACTTTACTCCCAACATTTATTTTCTCAAGATTGTATATCCAACATGCCCCAGTAAATTCAGCAGAAATGATGGAAATCAGGCAAGTTTTTAAACTGTTAAGTGTTCTTTTCAACAAAGAAGTAGCACGTATTTAAGAATCTACTAAGAATGCAAAGCCAAGGTGTTTGCTAAAAAAAGTTAAATATTGTTAAAATGTTGACAGAAGCAGAAGTTCTTGAATTGAAAATTGATGCTGCCACTCCGAATGACTAGCCTACAAGCGTGGAGGTGACATCGTGCTAATAATATTCACTGGTATTTTAATGCTAGATTTTGTGAGTTATAGTCCTGGACATCAACGGTTTGTTTTCTTTTCCCTATGCTGTGTGCACACACAAGTCCCATTAATGTCAGTGAGAATTAGTATCAAGACGAGAGTATAGATCCCTAAGATATTCTTTCATAATGTTGAAGACTTAGTTGAAGAAACTATGGGAGATCAATAACGCACTGAGGACACATTTTCTTCCTAGCTGTGACATACCGCATGTTTTTAAATGTCAAAACTCTGGTAGGAAACAGAGGCAACAAGAAGTGGAAACAGCAAATTGTTTGGCTGGCTTATTTGAACTGAGTACTTTTTCCAATCACAATGTGGAGCGTAATACAAGTAATTATTCCTGATTCCTGTTACTACATTTTTATGTTTCTTTCACAGTAAATGTGACATCCTACTGCTAACTGGCAATGTTATATCGTGTCTGTTCTGCAAGCCTGTCTCTTTGGCGAACAAAATATTAACTGGCAGGGTAACCTCAAGAAAAGCCCAAAGGGAGCTGGGTATCGTCACGATGCGTTATGTGAACAGCTTGGAGTTGAAAGGTATCCTGCAGTAACTATTCCATTTATACAGAATTTCTGCAAACAGAGTTAAGTAAATGTTTTGTACCAGTATCCTGCTGGCTTTTGACTGTAGATAAAGATGTCGAGTGTGGCACCTTTGAAATACGGGCTCTAATTTATGCAATTTGCACTATTTTTAGTATCAGACAGCTGTTATATCTTTTTTCTTTCTCTTCAAATAAAGGACATTGGGGAGGGGGGGGTTAGAAGTTATTAATATTGGTTTACCATTTTTTGTAAATGCTCAGGATGCATGACTACATTTAAGGAGGAACAGCCTTGAAATTCTGGAGAGCTAGAGAGTTCTATAATGGCAGTGTTTTCCTTAAATCAAATTCTATTACAATTATGAGGGGAAAACCTGTTTTTGAAACTTGCTACTTTCTTCCAAAGAGAGTGATAGTTGCTATTGAGCGTAAGGTCAATAAAAAAAGAAAGGGGGGGGGGAGAAAACCAAAATAAAAATGTGAAGAAAATCAATAAAAACCTAAATTATTTAAGGACAAAATACAACGGGGTGTCTTACTGTCATGCACCATACCCTGCATCGGAGAGCAGACAGGTGGATTGTCTATAGCCGGTGCTGGGTTGGACACTCTCTCCAGCATGCTCATTAGTAGCTCCGCGCCTGGGCTCACTGTTAGTAGAAAGGCAGGGATCACAGCAGGGAAGTTAGATCTCAGGCTTCTCACATTCCTGCTCTATCTTAGCAAAGCTTTGCAAAGCCTTTTCTGGCAGCTCATTAGTAGGTGCACTGATGCATAAGAGAAAGTCATTAGAAGTGTTTTTCAACATTGGCTTTTGATCAGGTGACTAGTAGCTTCGTGGAGACGTTTACTTACATTGTTTTCTATAAGAGATTCTGTTGCTATATTGAGAATGACATACATATAAAATGTGGAAAACTAGCTTGACCTTTCTACGACAAAAGAAAAAAAGCTCCATTAGTTCCCCGAATCTTGTCTTTATATTGTCAACTATGACGTAATAGAAGCACAGAGTACTCACTCTTTTAGCTTTAATAATCTATGCCAAGTTCAACTATATCGTTTGATTTAAGGTTATGACAAGAAGGACAGCAGTGCACAGGAACACAGCTGGCATGCCTTAAGCTTTATGAGTTACTTTTAACGATAAGCATTAGCTACTTTCTTTCTCCATGCGGACTGGCATTTTTAGCATTTTAAGCCTAAATCTCTCTATAGGGCAAAGTGAAACACACAGTAAAATTTTATTGGATCCGATAGGGCCGACTGCTTAAGTGCCCCGAGCAGTATCTCCACTGGAAGGGTTCCTTGTTGCACGGGCATATTTTTGCTAAACCCTGAGAAAACTATGCAAGTTTAATTGGAAATAGTTCTAACACAAACTATACCTAACGTCTTATTTTTTTTTAAACCTGCAGAAATAGGCTGTAGAAAATGAACTTGTGCACACGAGCCAAAGAAGTACAGCGTAAAAGTTATGCTTCGATAATGAACACGCTTCTTTTGTTATTGGCTTTTTCCAGACACTTGATTTTTATGTAATATTTCCCATGCCAGTGTGACAATACTTCTCCAACCCAAAATGCCTGTGAGGACCGTCTAATGCCCTTGCTCCCCAGAAAAATGTCATGTTAAGCACATGCGATGACGTGCAACCAAAACGAGAGGAGGTAAAGCCGCTTTTGTAAAAGTTTACTGAAACAAAATACATCAGCTTAATCAGGCCTGCTTCTGGCTATGTACGAACATGACATGCCAATTACATAAAGTTCCAGCTCAGCTAAGACTCCTGCTGACTAATTCAGTGTTGATTGTTTTCCGCTACATGGCTTTGAGTGCTTGTTAAGGCTAAAAAAAAAAAAAAGGGAGAGGGGCAACAATTGTAGGAATTCTTTGCTTCCATCAAACTGTCTTATGATTGCCAGCAATTAGTTAAGCTCCTTGGCAGTAAAATGACAAGATGGGACTTGACCAAATACAATGTGTGGAGCACATAGGCATCTGCCCCAGCTGAAAGACATTACAATGTTTGTTAACCTTAAGGGTCATTCCTGATTCACTTCTGCAGACAGAAAACAAGATTTATATAACACAGATCAATACAGCCCTAAGACTTTCGCCATTGAGGATGCTAGATTGAGGCACTTCTCTTTATCAGTTTACCATGACACTAATGTATTTTGCCTGTTTTGCCTGGGCAGTGATGAATCTGTTGGCAAGAGAAAACAAATAAGTTCTGTTGTTGAGAGACATGTTGTCTATGATTTGTCTCAGCAGACATGCCAACTTGCTGGCCAATTCATTTCCTATTTAATTTAAGTGGCATATCTGTCTTCCCCTTTCTGGTATGTCTTTTGTCTGCTGCGCACCCATACTGGCACGGCGAGAGGCGCCTGCAGTAGATCTTTTCAGGTAAGAGTGATACGACCAAGGCTGAAGCAAAGTAGAGAATCAGAAACCCTGATTTTTAATACGGGATTTTTCATAAATAGTTCTTTTCTCTCTATTTACAGTCTGAGGCAATCCCTTTAATCATCTATTTCAGACAGATCGTAGTGATTTGTTTTGCATACTCGTAACCCAATGCCCTTTGAAAATATGCCCTGTAATGCGCTCTACTGATGTGTGGTTTACGATGCAGCAAAAGTTAACAATATTTTTCTGTTTGTGAGAGCAACTTTTTAAAAATGTTACTTGCTTGGAAGGTAAAATGTGCGTTTAGGGCCCAGTCTAGCCTCTTCTGGTCAGAGGGAAGCTGGGTGCTTAAGGACTGCAAAATGAGGCCTGTTCGCAGTGAGCACAAATGTCATTTATGTTGAAAAGTCCTTTCTCTTGCTTCAGAATGAAAAACGCAATTCTGAGGCTGTTATTTCCTGTCTGCCCCAGGTTTGTCATTCCTTCATTAAGGCAATTAGTTACACAGGCAGCTCATAGTTTCTGGAAACAAGGCAATATATAAATTCTGTAGAAAAAGAAAGTGTTGTCTTATGAAACCTACTAAGGCGAATGTACACTGAATGAGCATTTCCCCAAAGAGGCCCTACATCTGGAGTGGTGGGAGCTTGTATCAGAGGGAGCCTTCTCAGCTGAATCCCCTTCAGCCCTGGAATTTTCTTACCCAGTTTGTTAACCTTTAGGGCAGGGTGCAGAGCCCATGTGCTCATTCAGGGCCAGATCCTGCCACTCTTATTTATTTTGAGTGGTAGCACACTCCAAAAGCAGTTAGATCAGCTCCAATGGGACCATATGGTTCTACTCAATGCAAGGAACGGTGGCAGAATCAGGGCCTTGGGCTTTTTCCAAAAATGCATTCGATGTAACAGATAGGCATTTTGTTTTGAGAACAATAATCTTCTTATAACTCCGTCCTTGTTATTGCTGTGATAATAGATTTTAGTATTCTGCATTCCATTGGCAACGTGACCTTTTTCGATTCAGGAGACTATGGCTGTGGGCATAAGTTATCATAAATTGAATTATAAAATAAATAGAATATTGGAAGTGCTAAAAGAGAGAGGGAGAGGAAAGGTAATATTCAAATGGTTCAAGCCTGAAAACTTTTGCTATCAGGTTTAATACACACTACCAAGTACAGCGTAACCTACATCAGCGCATCCATCTACCACTGCGCTACTGCAAGTTTCTAGTTTCTATAGGACTGTACCCTAAATTAAGGAAATGCTTACTGAAGACTGGGAAGCAGCATAACGTAAACCCATCAAACAGTAACGCTGTTTAGCGAGGACAGAATTCAAGCAGTGGAATAGTTAACATAAACCACACTTTTCAAATGTGCCAGCTAAATCTCTGTGGCAGAACACATTAATTATAGCAGTCAGTTTACCTTTATCCTTCACAACATTTCTGATTAAAATTTCACACATTACAATGATATGTGTCTTTTCTACAAGCTATGAAATTTACTCAACGTCAATAAGTTCTTATTTTGTTATTGAAAGAGTTGATGTATGTAAAAAAAAAAAACCCCAACTTTTGATCTCTGACAGTGAAATCAAAAACTTAACTTCTGTTTTGGATATAGTCATGCTACCTGCATGTATTATGTGCCTGTTGAAAGCAGTCATTAGCAGCGCTGGATAAAAAGGAATAAAAAAAATCCCTAACTTTGCTGCCAAAAGAGGGTATGTGGTTTCAAATTTTATATTTGCTAAGCTTAATTAAGCCATAGATTATGTTTTGAAAGGTATGTTCAATTAACTGAATCCCTCATGAGGAATTATATACAGGAAGAGATAATCACAACATTTATCTGGTTTACAAATGTATATGCTTAGGTTAAAAATGTTCTGGATTTTTATTCCACAGAGATATAAAGATTGATAGAAAAATAATGTAAACCAATAATTGCAAATACTTACACATTAATGTGTATAGAAATTTCCAATTATATTCATTATTAAACATATAAAACTACTTTTATTGGTAGATAATTACTGATGAAAATCTCGTATTTAAAATGTTATTTGCATCTTATTCGGGAATTCATATTTTAAATAAAGTTGCATGTTTACAACAAGGAGATCCAGTGAGGCATGTAAAGTATCTAAATCACCCTGCAGAAATGTACCCCTGTGGAAAGACAATGCGCAGAGTGTGGGCCCAGATTAAACCTTTATAATTAAAGCATAAGCAGGGTTTGAATTTTGTTCATGTGTATTCTCCAAGCCAGCTGGATAAACCTAAAAATACATTAAGCCAATCTAAAGGTAAATACGTGCTGCAGTATACTGGTAATCTCCTGCATCATCTTGTACGCGTTGAAAATGAGTGTGTAATTCCATGAATAATGAGGCAAGTGAAAATAGGAAGTTTGACAAGGGAACAAAATCAAGTACTATCAAAACGATTGTCTGGACTTTGCCTAGCCATATATTTTTTGTTAATATCCTTACTTCCAAAGTGACACTTATTTGGTAGGGCAGCACCACTCTTCCCAGACAATGCATTGACTATTTTGATTTCACTGAGAACGGTTTTGACTGCAAACATTTTCTTTTACTTAGAACATTGTTCATTGACGTAAATGGGATCTGATAGCCAAGGCGGGCTCACAGCTTGGCAACAGGCCACTGGCTTGATTTTTGGAAGGATATAAGAAAATGTTACAGTAGAGAGAAATTCCTCCTCTGTCAAGGGCACCCTCCGAGGAGTGACTCCGAACGCCCACATTGGGCACATCCCTCTGTCCCTCCCTTGCTGGCTGTCTGGGGAGCGGTGGGAAGTGCTGCGCTCGGGCTGTGCTCCTCTCTGGAGGACATGTCTAGAGAAGGGATAGCTCTTTTGACACAGGGCTCAGGACACAGCACCAGCACTGCTGCAGGGGAGGATGGTACCTACCATCCAAAGCTTAAAAATGCAGTGATTGAAGAACCCTCCTATCGAGTGGAAGTTCTAGGTTTTACAGCTTTATTGGGATGAGAGTCTCTCAGACCACGTGTGCACATATTTCAGAGTGAATATCTAAATTACTTTACTATAGGCAAGGCTGAACTTGGACAACTGTGTAGCGTAGTGCTGTGCCTGGGCCACTGTATAATACAAAATTTAAGACAAAAGAAGTAACATAGAACAAGATCGAGCTCCTAACATTGTGTAAAGGCAGCTTGGGGATGCAAAAGGATCGTGTTCTGCTCAGGGACCGATGATTACATTTTTCCATTGAGTTTCATGGTCTGCAAAGTGAGGAAATAAAGGCTGAACCTTTTCCAGAACAGCTGGAGGATGTCCTGATCTAGTAATTACCAACATAACGAGTCCATTTCAGTCTCATGGGCAGCCAGGGTGTTATTCCAGCTGATAAATAAGCAATGTAACTCTTAGTCTTGCTGAAAGGTAAATGTTGTTGTCCTCTGTTCTACTGTTGTCTGCACTCACTGATTGCTTCCAAGAAAATGCACAGGTTTTTGAAAGTGCTTTAAGATTTTTTCATTTATAATGAGCTGAAGGAGGCCAATGGGATGAACTTTCTTGTTCAAATGATTCTTACATGAAAATAGTTTAGACAGAGATCTTCGTTCAGGTCTTCTGGGAACAATGTGTCCAAAGTAAATACCCAAAAGGCTTCCCTTCTACTAAGTTCACAGTCTGTATTATCCTCTCTCCGTAAAGCAGTGATTTTCTAAATACTTAGGAGTTTCAGATTAGAAATTTCATACTGCAAATTAATAAAGAGTGTAGCTATAGGGCAAGCTCTGTCTCCCCGTCTAATCAAGCTCAACCAGCAGAATGAGTTGCTTTTAAGTTCTACTAGATTAACCAATGCATGTTAAGACCTGTGCTTATGTGAACCTATAAATAACAGTACTAGAGAAAGACTAAAAGCAACTTGGCCATATCAGCCCACAAGGCCAAGATGAACACATTTTTATTGTCCCTTCACAATAGGAAAGGATTTCCTCACAGGTAAATGAAGTCAGAGTATCACAAATCAGCACAGTTAATGTTATTGTAATATCATAAAATCGTAGAACACCAGGTTGGAAGAGACCTCAGGAATCATCTGCTCCAACCCTTCTTAGCAAAAGCACGGTCTAGACAAGATGGCCCAGCACCCTGTCCAGCTGAATGTTAGAAGTGTCCAATGATGGGGGATCCCCCACTTCCCTGGGGAGATCACTCCAGCGGCTGATTGTTCTCATTGTCAATTTTTTTCCTCCTGTGTCCAATTGGAATCTCTCCAGGAGTAACTTGTACCCATTACCCCTCATCTTTTCCATGTGACTCCTTGTGAAAAGGGAGTCTCCGTCTTCTTTGTAGCCACCTTTAAATACTGGAACATGGTGATAAGGTGTCTCCTAAGACTTCTTTTCTCAAGGCTGAGCAAACCCAATTCTCTCAGCCTTTCCCCATATGGCAGGCTTCTCTGTCCTTTATTCATCTTGGTGACCCTTCTCTGGACCCTTTCCAGCCTGTCCACAACTTTTTTGTATAGCAGGGACCAAAACTGAACACAGGATTCCAGGTGTGGCCTCACAAGTGCTGAGTAGAGTGGGATAATAACTTCTGTAAGAGTGTGCTCCATAAAGACATCAAAATTTCATACAAAAAGATCAGTATGATAATACTTTTTCCACAATGAGTGTCTCTGTCCATTCCCAACACTGACCCTGTAAGTCTTGCATAAGTTGGGAACGGGCTGAACTAATTTGAAAGACGAATATAAAATTTCATTTCCCAGCAAGTGCTACTCTTCCCAAATTGCTCGAGTACATAATATAACCCTTTGCGAACACAGTTGTAAGCATTAACTGCTATTCTGCACAGCACGGCACCATATTTAGACTGAGCAACAATCTATACATTTTGAAGTTACAAAATACGTTGGTTAAGTTTTTTAAAATATTCATAGTCTTTATGAATGTATGAAGCTCTGAGTGAACATCTGGAGCCCCAATATATCGGCTTGTTTTGGGGGCTTCCCCTCTTGCCTCCCTCCAGGGAGGATCCCCTTCCTGAGATCCCCGGCACAGCCGGAGCCTCTGCCATGTATCAAGGAGCCAGAGGAGAATTCAAATGTGGACCCGCTATGTTCACGTTTCAAATACTGTTTATATTTACCTCATCTCAGAATGCATGTGTGTGTTTTTACAAGTAGAAAAGATGATCATGAAATAGAGGTGTGAAAATTTAGAAAGCAGCTAATTAGTTTTAGTAAGACTGTTACAGAGTATAATGGATTTTCAGCCTTCTCTTTTCTTTATCCTCATACTTAAGGCAATTATTTAACAGTGCTGGTGGAACAAGTTATTGTTCATAATTTCACAACATAGACTGTATGCTTAAGCCCTCACCAATTAATTGAATTTATATGAAAATGTTTATTCAATTTCAATTGTATTGAGCTATATGGTGGCCAGCATTGAATTAACTGAAGTAACGGCTTATCAGTTTCATTGTTTTATTACAAACAGGTTATGTGTTGCTGTATATTTCCCCCACTTCTTACAAAAAGAAAAACATGCCTCTTGCTCCAGATACCTTATAATCAACTTGCAAGGCCAGACTGATTTGGTTTAATGTGGGTGATGCTGGAGGGAAATGTGGATGTAATATTCAGTATCCTCCACACTGGGTTAAGCTGGAGAGTGGAGGAACAGCCCCTGAAATCTCCATCCCACTGAAAAATAACTCTTACTCCAGCTCAGTGGCTACAGCTGCAGGAATGCCCCTTTTCTTACTTATGCTGATCAGTGGATCGATGTAAAGCCTTCTCCCCAAGGGCCTCCTCGTGTCGGTCCCACCTTCTGCCTCCCAGCATACGGTTTCTCAGGCAATGGTACCTAAAGCGTACCTGCAGCAACTGCCCACATGTTATAAGGAAAGTCTTATCCTAATCTGGGAAATCCCTGTGCAGGAAGGAAGTTTCTGCAGATCCAACATGCAGGTTTTTTGGTATTAGGTACCAGGGTGTATGACGGCATGGTGAACAACACGAGTCCAATTTGAAAGCGATTATCTCCAAAGAGTAAAATTCCTTAACAGAGTTGTCTGTTCTGCAAAACAGTTTTTTACTCTCCATTTCAATTTGGAATATTGCAGTATTCTTCAGCTAGTATAAAAATCAAGATCCACCTTTCCTAAGTCTTGCTCAAATCTCTCACTTTTATGGGAAAGAGATCTATTGCAATCTGTTATGCTGATTAGATTTACTGTCAAGGCTACTAAAAGGCACAATTGTTTATTTGTTTGTTCTTTTAGTGTAAACATTGACTGGGTTGTTAGCTCTGTTTCTTATTAAGGTTTCCCAGCAAGTCCCTTTCTAAAACTCTGTTTCCCAAGTGTTTGCCAAATTTGAACCATCTGAGGTGCATTTTGCTATGACAACATCTCAGAAGATTCAGATGTTCCAAGAATATGGTTAGTTTTAAAAAATAATTAAAAAAAAAAAAAGAACAAAAATGCTGGTGAAATCTGGCAAATTCCTTTCCTAGCATATCCAGTGGCCTTCGATTTTAGAAAAGCAACTTGAAATTTGGCAGGGAAGCAGCCTTTCCTCTCCCTGTGAAAACCTGGCCGTGCTCTAAGCTTTGCAGAGTTGCAGTTGCATGGGATGAGAGACTTCTTCCATTTTAGCTGCTAAAAGTCCCGGAGGGTCCCGTCACATCGCGCGTGCTTTTTGTACGTGACCAGATCTTGCCCGTACGGTCGGTTCCTTCTGTCCAGCCCAGGGCTCTGGGAACGGAGCTGGATCCTCCCCGGGAAGGCAGTTCCCAGTGTGGGGAGTCGGGCTGGGGGCACAGGAGCTGACAGCAACCAGCCTGTCAACGCTGTGTTCACACACCATGACGTGCATTGCTGAGTGGCACCCGGGCAGCGTGGAGGAAGCTATCTAATTAAAATTCAAAGGTAACAAAGCCAAACCAGAGAATAAAACAAAGTATGAGACTGGGACAAGGAATCTGGTGAAACTGGGAGTGACTGGGCAAGGAAATTATGTTCGCTGTTGGTGATTTAGATTTAATTAGCTGATTCCCCCCCCCCCCCCTCCAATTCCAATTCCCAGCACCTCCTGTCAGTTATAAAAACAAGTCCATTTGGTTCATTAAAAATGTGTGTTTCTGTACATTTGAGGCATTTGGGAGTTCTTAGAATAAAAGAGCATGGAGAATATTCTGAATTTTTAATAATGGGATCCCTTTCAACATGAACAGTGATGGGCTGAAATTGTTCTAAAGTTGAAATTAAATGAGAAGGCAGGGGGGCTGTGATTTGTGTCTTACTTAGCTACCGTTGCACTTCTGGTTGGATATTACTTCACTCGAGAAACATCTTTCAATTACTGCAGTGCTTTAGAAATTTTGAATTTTATTTACCCATTTAGTGCATAAATTGTTTTTATCTCTGAGAGGAGTTTCTGTTTCTTCTCTCAACACAGAGTTTCCTGCCTTTGAGTAATATAAAAAACAGCCTTTAATTTTCCATGGGTAGCTCTGCAAAACTCCTGGGTTTTGCTTCTCAAACAGAAAGAAAGAAAGAGCCTTAAAATGCCGCATATTTTAGTCTGTTTAAAATCATGCTACAGCATGTCATTCAGATTCACTAACTTCAGCCTGATTTAACAGTGCTTGAATAACATGAATTTCACTTCAACTTAATTAAACAGAGGCATAAGCATTTCAGGAATGATTTTGATGCAGTCTGGACACTTGAAGCCTCATTGTAATCTTACACACAAATGAGCATGCAAAATGTCACTTGAAAGGCAGAGATTTAGATACCTAAGTTGTAGAGGCAATTATCCATTTGTGTACATCAGTGTTGTGTTTAAGAACACAAAATATTTGTGTGTATCCAATGGAGACCCATTGGGAGAGAAGGGCTCTTCAAAGTAATTTTCAAGCCTTTATTTGAAATACGGAACAATGAATTTGAAACCCAGAAATATGAAATGTTGATAGCAGAAGACTGAAACTTTGTATTTTTATTAGTTAAATAGGAGAATAGGAATCTGAAAATCAGAGGGCAGCATTGTGTGTATGTGTACGTGATTTTTAAATTTATTTATTCAGTTTGAAATCAAGAGGAAAAATGGCAATCAGATAATAAGCAGAATTGCATTGTAAAGAAGTTTTGATCATATGATTTTCTCAGCTTGCCATGGCTCTTTGGATTCGTTTTTACCCCTGCCATTAACACAGCTAGCGGAGATAAAAATGGAAAACGTTTTCATTATACAGCGTGCGATGGAGCTATTTTGGGGAATGCGGCCCCTCCAGCCACACTTTCAGCCCCACCTGGGGAAGATGCGACATGATAGGACCGGGCCAGTGACAAACTCAGTTATGTTAACGACACTTGAAAATTACACCCGCTTTTCCCACATATTACCGTGTAGCACTGCCTCTGTTATCTGGACCAGAAATATTTCATTTCACTAGATCCCAATCTCGTAAGACAGCCCTGTCATTTTAATTTGTCACTCTTTGTGTACTGCATCGCGCGGGAGTCTCGTCTCCCCAGCCAAGTGCCATCGGCTACTGCTGTCACAGGGGATAGCAAAGGTAAACACCACAAAACAGAAAAGTTTATGGCTGAAATCTCCACCCAGGGCTCCATTCCCGCAGGCTTATCAGGTGGTATAATCACCCGCAGCCGAATTGGAAAGATGCGTGATTTCAGCTGTGATAGGTACCTACACACGTCTCCTGCCGTTCCCTGCCTCCGCCGCGGTCCCCGTGCAGCAGTGTCACTCACAGGAGGTAGAAGGAGGGGACAAGGGATGAAATGAAAGAATCGGCGGTAGGAAGAAAAGTTGTGATTGACGTGAGGCTGGAGGCTGAAAACAGCTCCGGGAACTCTGTAGCAGAGTTGACAGCAAAAGAAAAAGTCAGGGGGGGGGGGAAAAGTAAGACTAGGGACGATCAAACATCACGGAAACAACCCAGTGATCCCAGATCGCTGGTGCCAGCAGTGCCAAGCCTTTCTCCAAAGAAGGCACTGGTTGCACAAGGCAAACAACACCACGGGTCTGTCAGGGTGTTTTGCATTACTCTTAACAGTATGACAAATCTTCCTCGCAAAGTGTGAGGGAGTCGAAGGGAGTGAAGACAGCAAAGCTGCATAGCTTGTTTATTTCTTAAGCACAGAGATGGCATAGCACAGTTCTGCCTTCCCCGACGTGGGTTTTTGGCTTCCTCTTTGGTCCACCCCCACCGAAGCAATTAATCAAAATAAATGAGGCAGCAAACATCTGATACTAGCTGACTTCAGACCGCAGTACATTAACTGTCTTTGGGAATTTCGGTTACCACACTGTGCAAAACACACTGTGAGCTGTACTCCAATAGCTTCGCTCCTGAACAGTATTTGGAAGTGTGTGTTATTGGTAAACTACTGAATAAGGGGATCTTTGGTTTTATTGGTTATGATCTGTGGAATCTCTCTATATTTATGCAGCTGTAAAGAAACCAAGGGTGGTGTTATCAATTATCAACTGTACCAAGCCTTCCTTTACATTTTTGTGACAGGAGAGGAGACACTAAAGCAAATGAGAGTCAGCCCTCCTGTAAATAAATCAGAGAATCAGAGAGGAAACATTTCAAACCTAAGGATTAGTAGGTCCTTTATGGTAAAAATTGGGAATTTACAGTGAACCACAAGAGAGACCAAATATCTTGCATCAGGGATGCAAAACCACACATATTCCAACAGATAAAGCCATTTATTAAAGGCAATAGGTAACGCACTTTTGGAAAGACAAAACCTGGAGGAAAAAGGTTCTATTTAGTAGATATACAAAAAAAAATAATGATAGGATTTTCTGTAAATAATGTAGAAGACCTATGGTTAGATATGGCCATGTCATTCTGGGGTTATTGGTTTTGATTTGACTAAAACTTTTAATTGTTAGTGTGCAGGTGGAGTTGCTGCCTACCTGTCATCCCATCACCTTTTTTTATAAGTCAGGTGGCATTCTCAGAGCAACGTAAGCAGAAGATACTACGAAGTGTCCACACCTGTAAAGCCTTCAGCAGTCAGAGAGCTGACCTTGGCCTCTTGAGAAAGCCTAGGAAATGAGCACAGGCTATTTTGTCTTGCCCATTCCCATGTGGTTTGGCTTTATTGGAAGCCCACCCCAGAAAAGAAAAGGAAAAAAAAAAGAAAGGGAAAGAAAAACATCAAATAAACTAGTGTCTTTGTTTTTTCGCCAAAACTGATCCCTGGATTTTTGCTATAAGCTTTGTCATCCAGAAGAGCCTTCAAATCCCTAGAGCGGCTAATAAGTCCTACCTGCTAATATGACTTAAAAGTAATTAAAGAACACTTCTGTGCAAGGTTTAAGTGCCTGGCATAAGAATGACTCAACTGTATCCTTATGCAGATTGCTAGGATCACTGTCCTTTTACAGCAAATTATGATTGAAAAGTTTCTGAGATTGTCTGAGTGTTTAGGAGTTTTCAGTATCAATTCAAAGAGGTAATTTGGCAAATTTTGCAAGGACGTTATTCTAAGCATAAGGAAAGGCATGAAAATGAAGTCAAGAACAGGCAAGAGACGAGTTTGGAAAGGGCATAAGCAGATGGGGAAGCGAGAACTGCAGCTCCTATTGTACAAATGGGGGAACAGAAGCAAATAGTTTCAGTGATTTCATCAAGGTGACAAATGAAGTCACTGGCGGAATGAAGATTTGTAGCTGAGGTGTTATGAGCTGGAATGATCCACACAGCCAGGGGGAATTTGGCATGAAATGCCATTTCATTTCAATAGGATTTGGCTAATTAATTACCCCTTAACGCCTCTGAAAACGTCCCCCCAGTTCTTGAAGGAACACGCTATGCCTTCCCCTGATTTAGTTTCCTTTTTTATTCTGAGAGCGAGATCTAAAAGAAATAAACAAACCACCTTCTCCTCTCAAAAGGGGCTGCTGAATCCCAACTCCCTTTCCAAAAGATCTGTGCCCTTTGCCCATGCCGCTGTGGCCGGAGTCGCACTGTGCTCCCGGCACGCGACTCCTGGCAGCAGCCTGGGCAGGGCTGGCTGCATCTGACCCATCCTTATCGGGTCAGGTTCCTTCAGATGCTGGGTGGAAATATCCCTACCAGAGATATAACAACTTCTCTACCAGAAAGAACGCAAAAGAAATGCCCCATTTTTCAGGGCTGTTCCCCCCACCCAGTGCCCATATGGAAAGCAGACCAAGAGTTGTCCTGAGCACCTTGTGGGTTTCCATCCATGTTTTCCTCTCCTACACTTCATGCTCTGAAATTATTCCGGCAGGGTTGCTGCTTTTTCGCAACTGAGATCTATATTGTATAAATATAATATGCATCGTAAAATATTAAATGCTTAACTGTTTGTTTGTACACCTATGAAACACTCTGTAACAGGATTAGGCTGGATCCCTAAAGAGTCATTAACTTGCATTATATTGAAGTATTTATTATTGTGGCATATGTAATGGGTAATATTTGTTTACATTTTTAATTACTCACATTTTCAGCCAAGAAAATCTCCAAGGATAATGTCTCATTTACAAGTGTCCTGGCAAAAGACAACATAATGAGATCACACATTACCAACAATTCCATGACAACCATGCGATGGCTTAAATGTGAATTTCAAGTAAAGACATAATTATGGTAAACTATAAAAAAAATTACACACGATACTGCGTATCTGTATAAAAAAATCTGAAAAACCGAAATGAAGGAAACTTTTCTGTAGCTGCTGTTTTGAGCTTGTTCCACAGCCCAGCAAAGTCAAGAGAAAAAACCCCATTTTCATCAATGGTGTCTAAGCCGACACCACAAATAATGCAGGAAGTAAGTGGTAATTTGTACCTTCAGAATTTCCCAATATATCAAGTACTATGATTAGGACATGGAAATCTTTTTTTCTTCCAGAAAGTGAATAAATAAATGAAACTTAAATTTTAGTAATTGAAAAGCTTTGCTTTTGCAAGGTTTCTGCAACAGAAGAGCTTACAGTAGACTCTGCTTGTGTGATAACCTCTCCCTATCGGAATCAGCCGAGGAATGAGCTATATTGGCCCACAGACTCAACCATGATGCATTTTTGGCAAGTTTCTCAGTAATATTCTTCGTAGAGCTTAATGTCAGCTAAAGAATTGATCGGGCATTAATCAATAGGCCATTGTCTCAATCCTTGTTCACTGTAATTCCAATTTGTCTAATTTCAATAGTCTGTAAACAGACTTTTGGTAAGAATATGTAGGAAAAAAATTTTGAGGTATTATAAATTATTAAAGAAAATAATTATTTGTAGCTTTCATGGAGACCCGCCAATGGTGTGACAGAGAGTTTAATCCTGAAAACAATAAGAATAAATTTATTTTAATAGAAGCATCATGAGGAATAGAATTTTGGAAAACATCCTGAGCAACACAGAGACTTTTGTGAACGGTATCAAATCTCACATTCCTTAATTTGCAAGAATATATTTCTTGGCCTTGCTATGGATACCTTTCCTTCTCCCTTTCTCACCTGTCTTCTTCGCTCCTTCTTGGTACTTCTTTCTAAACTTTATGGGAGATTCGACCACATCGGTACTATTTTGCCTGAGGGGTGTCACCAGGCAAAACGAGCATATACGCCACAATGTCATGATAGCAGACAGCATGGCCTGGATCCAAAGCCCACTGCGCTGTAGCAGGGAGTAAACACGGGTTGGAGGTGAAGCTTGAGGGTCCTGAATGACATGACTAAGGCAAAAAAAAGTAAACGATAGCACAAAAGACATTATTTTCAAAACAGTTCTAAGAACATTGTAAAAGTCAATTCTCTTTGGGCCGTATTTTCATTTCACTCTGTGCTTGTGTTAACATAAAATAAAAACACAAATCTTCCATCTGGAAGGGCAGATAAAATAGCCACTTTTCTTTTCAGGTAGATAACGTTTTTTCTTCCTGTGGCATAATGTACCTTGATGTTAATCTGGACTACCAAAATCAGTTATTTAGTATATTTATAATGTATTTTTGATCTCTATAGAGAGAAGTGGACCTATGCAACTGAAATATGTTTGCAGGAAACCCTCTCTTCTTTAGCTGATTGCAGTTGCTGAAAGAAAACAGCCCAGCAGAACAAAACACAAAGCGTTCCTATCAGAGTTTGAATGAAAAGATCCGGGCACATAGTTGCTGCAGTGGAAGGAGTGTATGCCGTGCCACTTAATATCTTTGAAATCATACCCATGTCTTAAAAAGAGTGTGTAATTCTTTTAGTAATTAAGTGTAACAGAGTTTAGTTTGCCCACTGAGAGTAGCATAAACCTTTTAATTGTTATATTTTAGAAGCCTCCAAGTCCCCAGCCAGCGGTAACCATTTGATGTGTATCACGTCAAACGCAATGCTTCAAAATTAGGTTGATTAAAAATACGTAAAGTTAATGAATTGTAAAAAAACCCAGTGTTCTCTAGAAGGCACAGTTTTAAAAAATGTCTATTTTAATCTTCGTAATATAACTGTCTCTGGTATTTCTGTCATTTGGTAACGCTTCCAGACACGTTCATGGTGGTCATCTTTGATCATATAAATTCAAGAGATTCCAAGGCTTTTTCTATTTGCATAAAAAACAAAGAAAGTATTGTCAGAAATCCCCAAATATGCATTTTGAATCAAGTTTCACCTAAATGCTATACAAAGACTCAGTGTCTCGATGCTAATTTATTGAAAATGCCTTGGCCTTTAGGAATTTCCCATTGGCACTTAGTAGAGCTGAACTCAAAGTGGCAATGGCAAAAAACAGCCATCGAAACTGTGTTCACACTGACATCTAAGCCCTAGTGCTCAAATTATGAGTGCCCTGAAACTAAATACTGTAGAAGGAAAAACAAAACATAAAAAATGCTTTAGGTGCCAAGATTTCGCTTGAAAGGGGTGGAGGGGAAAATAAGTTTCGCTTTTTTTTTAGTGAAATCTAACGTGTTAAAGACAGCACAGAGAAAGGATTTAACAAAAGAAGTGAAAGGTTTGATGTTTAATGCACAGCTCTGAAGTCAATGTTTTATATCTATAATTTCTGCATATCCATAATCATATTTAGATTTCGACATATGGTCTGTAAATAACATATGTAAGCCGGATCGTTGAGTGAGATGATTTTTTTTCCTGCTGAATATAAGTGTTTATTTTATGAGCAGAGACGTGAAAAGTTCATTCATGTCAAAATGTGTTGCTAAGTATAAACATGCTGCTTCACTTTAGGCAGGATCAGGAAAGACCCTGGGTGTGTAATCTGTGAATTGACTCTATGCTGATGTTGCCCAGGTTTTGTATTACTAAACTATGGCTCACAACAACAACAAAAATTTAACCTTTAAATAGAGGCACCAAAATAATTTAAAACAGATTGGAGGGTTTAAAGGGCTCCAAGAATAAGCAGCTCATATTTCAGTTCCTCCCCTCTAGGGCCTACCTATTTGGTGTTCAGAGTTCATCTCATATTGCAGCTGCTTATGTTCACATTTTCTGCAGTGTGTGGATGAAATGTCCAAGGAAAAGAAGAAAACAACCACACACACACACACAAAAGTAAAATATACAACATTAAAAATATCTTCCCTAAAACAATGGTTTGGCTGTTATTGGGCAGGGAATAGGACAAATCACCCAGAGGCTTTTAAGTAAGAGCAGGGGAAAGAAAAAAACAAAGAACGGTGAGAAAGCGCGGAGATTTTAAAGGGACTTTCAGTTTCAGGGGACATTTTTTATTCAAAGTTCTTTCAGGTTATGGAGCCCATTATTTTTTTTTTGTGCTTTTATTAAAAATTTCTTTGTAATTCATTTGGACTTCCTTGCCACTGGGCACAGACAGATAGCAACAAAACCGAACAATTATACTCTGTATTTATCGCTTTATTCTGTTTTACAGTGTATCTCTGATTATGGAAACAATACATTTTTTGCACCTTTCTTTGGTTACTATTTGTCAAGAGTAGCCTTTATAAACAATATATTTTCCCATTTTAATAAAAGGCTAGAGCTGCACTAAGTGCGTAGGATGGGATTTGAAACAAAAACCCATCAGACTGCTCGACTAAGGTTACAAGTCCTTCGTTTACACCACACCATCTTATGAGGTAGAAAGCCTTCCATCCATTGCATTTTCTAGCCCTACTATTCAAATTTAACAGCCATATATCTCTTTAATTAACGAATTAATTTCACTCCTGTCACCAGAATATCTTGCCGCGTGGTCCTGCAACCAAAGCAATTGCTGTTGCAAACAGCCCGCTCACACCAAACTAAATATCCAGGCTCTGAGGACATTTTCTTCCTTACATATAATCTATTCCATTTTTCTTTAGCCTGTACTTATGCATATGTAAAGGTATTATTACGAAGGACCCAACATCCTTTGATGACTGAGGAAAATCTGGCCCCTTTGAAGTCTACGCGAATTTTGCTTTCAGCTGCAGCGGGGGGAATTTCACCCCATCTGCCTAAGTGTCCCTAAGTAATTCACATGACTTGGGTCCAATAATAGGTGAATACTGTGTTTACCAGTAAATGGCAACCTCAATGGTTACTATAAATAGATCCAAATGTAAAACCCGAAAGGTGATAGCAGATATGGTAGATACCTTCTCGTATGGTTCTTTTCTCCAGCCTGCCTACAGCTCTCTGTACGTGCCTTCTGTCGCACCTCCCCGCACTACTCTTCTCACTGTAAAGGAGAATTCGTATTATTTGGGGCAGCAATCCTTTTGACTCCCTTTCAAGGCTAGCCCAGCCAGCCATTCCTGAGGCGCTCAGAACCAGTCCTGTGGATTTGACAGAGATAACACCGAGGACTTGATTCCTTTGCAACTCTCCTACTCATTTCTTCAGAAATCTCTTCCTTCTGACTTGCATTAACAGGGTGGAACATATAGACCAGGGCAACTGATCTACTGTAGTCATATTTTAATTAATAATTAGAAATAGCTTGTTCTTTCAAGACGAAAATATTTCCTTTAGGACTAAATCTTTATTTTAGAAAAAGTCTAAAATATCATGAATCGTGTTCTGAACCGTCACTCAAGGGAGTAACAAAAATCAGGTATTTAACAGCGTAAATCTTCCAACAAAGCAAAAATATACCTATGCAGCATTTCAGTGGAAAGGGGGGTACAAATTCCCACGAACCACAGTAAAGCCAGGATTCCACCTCAGCTGTTCCAGCTCCTGCCCCAGGGCCAGGTATCTCCAAACAAAAATAGCTTCCTTGCGTATTCCTCTGAAACTTGTATGGAGGATGATCCTCTTCTGTGTAGATGACGAAGATAAGGAATTTGTACGTGTCTGCTTAAAAAAAAAAAAAAAAAAACAAACAGAAAAGTGTTACCAAAATTCAGTTTCTTTCTGTTGCAGATTGATTTCTTACATGGCTGGTCATATGGAATTGTATGTAGTGTGTTTTATTATTCTTCTCCCAGATCATATCTGTGGTATTTCAGCTATTAGCGGTTGACTACAAGTAGAGTTGTCACCATATAAAACTGAGCTTTGCATCTGACTTTAAATTCAGTGCTAGTTTGGGAAGAGTATCATACGAGAGTCAGCTAATCTCATTTCGCTTTCATGATGTTTCTAGATGTCTGGCTGAAGATTAAAACATTCATGAAAGCAGCTACAGAACTTAACAATCAAGATACCACTAAACAAGTTTATTCCTGATCTGCAATATCATTAGAAAATTTGGGAGATTGGTGTATGTTACATATGGTATATATTTGTCTTTATTTTCTACATATTTATCTGAAAGGTTAATGAAAATGCAGATGCAATGGTTCCTTTATATGGGTTTACCTTCCACGAGTGCCAGTTTTCAGGCTAATTGATTATGTCAGAAGCTCTATAAATATCAATAGCATATGGAAAGGTTAAGCCGAGGTCTCCACATAACTGGATTCATACTCTTTATTGATGGTGCAACCATTATCCAACCATAATGGAAGTGCTTTGAGTGTGAAATAGAGTAGAACGTTAGCTAATTTTCACCAACAACTGACTGGAGGACTCCGACTCAATGACTGACTTCTGCAAACTAATGAACAAACTTATAATGTGTAAACTAAAATTAGAATTAAAAAAAAAATCAAGGATAATGTATGATAAAGAGTATGTCATCATTATTTTTCCAGTTGTAGTTTAGTGTTATTTAGGATGTTCTTTAATTTCCTCTGAGGTAAACAGTAGCAGGCTGTGTTAGAATTACGTCTTGCAAATAAAAGAAGGTAGTCGACGACATGCTACTCGGCTTTCACTAGCTGATATAAAGATACTTTCTTACTTAGAAGAATATTAGGAGTCAGTTCTTCTAAAATGTAATTTGACTGCGCTGTCTTTTCTGAGCATGCTAACCGCATTTTTAAGAATGGCTTTATTTTTCTCTTTTTTTTTTTTTTCTCCTTTATTACCTTTTTTTTTTTTGGTAGGATGCAGAGAAGTCAATCCAACCCCTAAGTGTCATTTCCCTGGTAGCTCTGGGTAGCAAAGAGAAAAGTTTTTTCTGCGTGCGAGCAGCGTGGCCATCCCACCATCCACCACTGCCCGGTATATCTGGTGGCGGTGCAGGAGGAGGGTGGCGGCTTTGCCAATTGCTACAAAGCCAGGTCACTATGTTAAAAGTTTGAGCAGTTATCGATGTATGTTCCACACACTGCAGAACAACTGGGGAGGCATATTCAGGCTGCCACATGGAGTCATAACCCTATTTTCGCACTCACGGCTGGACTGTGCTTGCTGCGGTTCACCCACCACTCCGTGCTTTCCTCTTTCTAAAACGAAATGTATGTCTGACGGGTTCGGAGGACGAGCGAGCCCTGTGCTTCGCTGCAGTTAATAAGTTAAAAAGTAGAGTAGTGCTTTGAAAATAAAACCCCTGCAAAGGTACCAAAGATTTCTAGCCAGCTGGCAAACGTAGCTAAAAATCCCGCACATTTCCAAGTCAGGAGTGAATCTAGTGCTTATTTCAGCAAGTGGCATGGGACAGTCGTTTGGCTGTTTGTACTAGAAATGTAAAGAAATGCTATTGTCTCAGTAGTCAGTGTGTTTTCTTTGCACAGAGAAAATGGATAGGAAGCAATTGCAATTCATTACACTGCATTTTGCTCTGATAATGAGCATACTCAGGACTCAGAATGTATCTGTGCTTTGCCATATAAATTTCCCTTAAATGTAGTATACAACAGCAATTAGAAAATACTGCCTTCTTTTGGTTTAGAAAGATTACTAGGGATAATTTAGGGGAAAACCAGATATAATCAATTCCATCTTTAACATCTGTTTCTAACTGCGTGAAGCTTCATGTGAGAGTAAAATCCCCCTACCAGTGAAATCAACGGCAAAATTCCTATTGAGTTTATCCCAATTGATCAGGCTATTCCTTTAGGGCCAGACTTCTCCACCCTCACTCCCACACTCCACATGATCTCGCCCAAATCAGCGTGCAGGAAGATATACTTCACTGTGACCCCCCGTTCTCAAAAACCTACTGTGTCATCCAATTGATACAGAGTTTATATCTATCTTGGAGAGATTGGTTTCTCCTACAGTTGAGAAGTCATGAGTGACTTTATGCCAGATTTACTTTTATTATTTGCTAAGCATTGTCTGCAGCAGCCTTTGAACTTCAGCAGCTAACCACAAATGAGGTGACCCTGGTTAGACTATTTGCATGAAAAGCATAAACTGCCGCAAGCCGTGACATGTGCAGCCTGTTTCCCAGCCTGGACCGGAGGTGACCCGCAGCGTCCTACCCATGAACAGCTTTGGTCACACTGTTGAGTGGAAACAGTGGCTGCTGGGCCGGTTCCAATAGTGTAAATGCAGGAAAAATCTTGATTAAATGCATGGCTACAGAGACTTCCACATTCCTTCTGTCCAAATTTTCATGAACCCTTTACAACTGAAAAGTGGAGAATTTACAGCGGACACACGGGGAAAAAAAAAAGACCCGTCTTTCCTTCTAGTAAGAGTGGGGGGAAAAAATCTTTTAGCTTTTGACATGAATATAATATGATACGCTTGATGATTGTCATCCAGACCAGATGAAAATGAAAGGTCAAATCCAACTCATTTTAGTCATGTAAAGAACCCTACAAAGTCAGTTTGACTAATGTTCTTCAGGGAGAGAAATTTAGCTTTGAGCATTATCTGGAGAGAAAGAAAGTGTAAAGCCATTGCTTTCTCGGAATTGCAGTTAAGGACACTAAAAAAAGATTTACAAATGGCTTTGAATTCCTTCAGTTAAAAAAAGTGCTACAGTTTGACTGAAGTAGCTGAAGAGTACATTAAGACCCAGATTTTCCTGAGGTCCAGCGAAACCTTCGTCCCAGTAGTAACACCAGGCGCTCTCAAGGCAAATGGTATAGTCCCTCGTAGACTGGTGCTTCATCCACCCTCTAAACGGAAGAAAGTTGCTGGAAAGTACATCTAAGATACCAGACCACACAAATTATCTCTAAAAATAGCAACATTAATAAAATGCCGTTTTATTAAATGCACTGCTGTTTTCCAGTGAGAAACGCGGCGATCATGAGAAAAGCCACTGGTTTTTCAGATTTTGAAAATAACATAAAGAGATGGCTATGATGTGACTCTCGTGATTTCTGAAAGCAGCCTCAAATCCTCGTAAATAGATAATACAATGCCTGTGTTACTGTGAGAATGCCCCCGCTTACGAACTGTGCTTAAATAACCTTGTACTACCCCAATTAGATTCACAACATACCTGTATTGCAAAGGGCCGTTTTCTCTCTCAATTAGTTGAAAAGGATTAGACACACTGATAGATAGTAATAAATGCTGATGGGCCAGATCCTAAAGCCGTTACACTGTTTTCATGCTGTCATTCTGCAGGCATTGATTTCACCGGAGTGCTGAAGAAAACCCGAATATGAACATCAGTATGCAGCTCAATATTTTATGGGTTTTCTTGTCTTGGCTTTTAAAAATATTCTCCCTCTGCTATTCTTTGGCCAGAAGAGCAAAAAAAAAACTAGTTCCAGCCCTGACTTCAAAAAAAGGCTGAGTGACAGTACAGAGGCTTGAGGAAATACAAGTTTATATGTGGGCTTTTTTATCATCTCTAATGGCAAAATTAAAATTAGTTCCCAATTAAAAGAGAAAAGCACAAGTACAATCTGAGAACAGCAGATAAAGGGTGGCATGAAGGGAAGATTATTAAGCAGCATAGTATAACAGGACCCCAGGTGCAGAAGGGCCTCATTATACTCACATTCTTGTGCTGCAACATACGGACGTACAGTAAACCAAAAAAAAAAAAAAAAAATATTCCAAAGGACAGTTTTACACAGTGGCTACACTTGAGATGAGTACATGTTTTTTGAAGACAGACCATAACAACTTGGTTTTTACTTCCAAAATACAGTGGCACATTAATTGCTTGATCAGCCAAATGAAACTAAATGTAATTAAGACTAGTGTGGGGTTAATTTGGTCCATAATTATGTTATATAAAGTAAATGAAAATTGTTTCTTTCCTAAATTGCAATTCATTAAAATTACAGATATTAAAATAAGATACTATAAAATTACATGAAGCATGTACACATTAATAGCCATTAGTAATAGCTTGATATTTCTATCTAAGCAACAGTTTATTAGAATGCCAAAAGGTTATATTTGACAACTCACATGACTGATTTTTTTCCTCATCCTTTCCGCTCCTCTAAGAAATTCAGTCTTACTACACACACAACATATGCCATGTCATATTTAAGCATGTTAGGCATATTAGGTTTAGGTTTCGATTTGCTTTAACAATAATATTTACCGTTCGTTAAAATACTTAAGGTTGATGGCTGTATCTCTGGTGTGAACCACACCAACCTCAGAGCTTCGAGAAGAAGCTGGCGCCGCCTCTCCCAGCACAATACAGCGCTTTGTTTTGGGCACAAGACGTTCTTGGTAGTAGGCAAACACAGACTTAGATCCTCTTGCCTTCAATTCAACTTAAGCGTAAATTTAAAGCTGAGCCCATGCTTCAGGGTTTTGCTATGCTTTGGTAGCTTTTTATAAAGGCTTGAGTATTTTGTAGAATTGGAGCCACTGGCTCTGTACGCTGAAATCAACGGCAATGGTCATGGTGTGCAGGGTCTGACCTGTACCTCTTACGAGATGAAATATCCCTAGGTATTTCTACAAAGACTTGCAAACTTCAGGGTATCACATTTTGACCACTCTCACGAATTGATTTCCCACTGTTTCTTTATCTGAAATTTTTCCTTTTGGGGACAGAAAATATCCAGCAACAACATCTTAATATCAGACACAAAGAGTGACAAATCACCACTTTAGAAATCATAGCATCCGTGTGATTTTTGAGCTGGTGATGAATGATGTACACTAGAAATATATGTGGTATTTTCAGTTCTTGTGTACATCAGATAACAAGCTACAGGCACAATACTCATTTTTCATGCACCCGGGATACTCGCTGAAATCGGTGAAGGAATAGAAAATGCAGGATGAGTCTTGTTATAAGGGTCCTGTTTCTTCAACTCCAATATGACCAAATTTAGTGTCAAAGACAAGAAACCTCTAGCTGCATTGCACAGCTGGGTGTCATATTTAACCACGAGGATTAGGATGTAATCCTGTGATTTCTGAGCATCCTGAATTTCATAAGTACTCAGTACTTGCAGGCTCAGGGTCTTGTTATGTTCCTTGAAAAGCTGTGAGCAAATAAGTTTTATTCAAATGTTCTGCAATTGTTTTTTCCTTTACATGAAATAGGAAGACATCCTCTGTTAAAGGGAGAAACCACTATTATTGCAGTGTCTCGATACATGTTTTTAAAATAGTTTTGTATGTACTGCTCCTAGATTTGCAAACTTAAAGTAATTTTTTTTTTTTTTAATAAACTCGCTATCTCTCTTATGTTCATTGTAACTCAGACTCAGGTTGTTTAGTTGCTAGAATCATGTTATTGCCCGCGACAGTAAATATATTTGTGTCCTAATCATTAATTCTGGTAATTGAGCGTTTCATAAAAGCGGTTTATAAACTGATGATAAAAGATCAGCACCCTACAGTGTTGGTTATACCTGTACAAAATATTAATACGGTCTCATTTAATAAGCTGACCAATAATAACATTAGGTAGAATATCTTAATGATGATATCTTACTTTCAACAAACTAAGAGATATGTTTTGCAATATTTAATTGAGCAAATGTCCCGGCGGCTTCAGTGAAAGTTGTGCTTGATTAAGGACTACAGAATTTCGCCTTAATAATATTTTATCATTTATGCATGGAAATGTAGGGTGATAACAGTGATTAGCATTCCAGGTAAAGTAGCTCATGCAAATTATTCTGCTATTAAATGGTGAGTCACATTGTATTTAATACCCACAAATAGTTATGTATATTTAACAGGGAAATGACAATAGAAAAAAATGGATTTAGTTCAGATGTTGAGCTGCTATGTAAACCAATTATCTGTCCTGAGGGAAACAGCTCTGTCTACAACTACTTAGGCTCTAGGGCCTATTACAAATCCTGGAGTGGGCTGTTGTTCCAGTTCTCAAGGGACTCTGCCACGTCACACTGAAAATAGTTGACAATAATTAGAAAGCCTGCTTCTGCCAGTACTGCACATATTTTTAATACCTTCCTAAGTGTTATGGGAGATAATATATAAGGTTTTTAGAATTCCAGTCAGGCTAAGGTGAACCATGGAAAGGACAACTACACAATAGCCCCAAACTGGACGGTGACAGGCTAATTATTGTGGCTTCATTATAAAACCTCTTTTTGCATAGGTCACCTGGGAAGTGTAATTAAAAATGCATTATTGGTGTATATTTTTATTGAAGCAATTAAATTAAAAAGCCAAAAAAATAATTATTTGACGAGCAAATAATAATGTTGGTCAACAGCGTTTATCTAAGAAAGAGAGAACATGTTAGTGGTTCATTAGCAGTAAATGTGTTAACTGGAATGCCGTTTGAAAAATGAGCCATAGAACAGCTTTTAAATACTCAGATTAAAGGATTTATAATGTCAAGTTTAACACAGAAATTATAGATAGTATTACATTGCCATGAGTAATAGCACCTTTAATCTGACTTAGTAAAATGATTTACTACACGTGGCGTGCTTTTCACAATTAGGCAGCTATATATCTATCTAATATCGAACATGTGTATCGGCCATATAGAGGGATATCAACACGCACATATGCACACCTAGGTGGACGTGCAGACACACATGTAGGAATACGTGCATTCTCTAAAACTCTCCAGCATCTGCTGCAGAAAAGCCTTTTACCAATGCCCACCTTGGCCACGCAGATCTCAGGGAGTCCTCTTTAGATGCTGTTTAGATCTTCCTGCCATGGAGCCACAGGGATGCTCTAGAAACATGAGAAGATGGGAATGGATACCCCTGGGAAGGCGGTAGGATCACCATGCTCACCACGTAGGTTTCCTGGACAGCAGTGTGTAGGTATCCGCTGCCTGGCAAACCGTGCTGTGCTTACACAAACCACCTGTACAACACATACCCAGTAAAGCCAAATCTTTCCAGAAATGCTTGGTTGATAGAGCACACCCTTGACAGTTATTTCTCATGGGATGAGATACGTCCTGAGCACATCGTGTTGGCTGTGCTGTTCAGACTCTCTATAGGACGTATGCAGTAGGATGGATGCTTTTACACTAGGCTCCGTTTGCAGGCTGTGAAGTTATCAGCAGATGCACAAAGGACATATTTGAGCCTCTCAAAGGCATATTCAGTCTTTCTCATACAGAAATGATTTGCTGTTCCTCAGCATTGCTCACCGCAACTGCACACATGGCTCAGGTTATGGATGTACCTTACACACAAGAACAATGACATTTTCTGTCTTTGATTCTTCTTCTGATAATTCCTAACTTTGCCTTTGCCTTTTGGTCGTCAATAGTATTGTACTGGTATTGTCAAAGGCTCACAGTCCTCTAAGATCTCTCTCCTGAGAGGAGAACCTCTCCTCCTGTAGATATTCTTAAGGCTGTTTTCCTCCAAATTTTACCCTTCATTTAATCTCTTATGGTTGAGTCACTCATAAGACCTTTCCGTAACACTATATACATAGATTTAAGCCTGAATAATTCTCATCACCTGTAAACTTTGCTAACTCACTACTTAACATTTTCCACACAGTTTATGAATATGTTGAACAGCAGAATCCCAGCGATCTCCAGAGGATTCTGCCAGTAATCATCCTTCTCTGTGAAAATTGACCACTTACTGTTCCCCATTGTTTCCCTTCTTTTCACCAGTTGCTAATCCTGAGGAATACCTTCCCTTTAGCCCATGACTAATCTTCAAGTTTTTGTTTCCCTAAGAGTCTTTGGTGAGGGATTTTGTTGAAAGTCTGTTGAAAATCCAGTCACACTGTATCAACTGTCTGTGTTATCCATACACACATCGATGTGATCTAACAACTATAGAATATTTTGGGGCATGACTGCTGTACAGAAGTTAATCCTGACCCTCTTCCCATATGGCTACTGATGTTTTGTTACGGTCTCTACTTATTTACCTGATGCAGAAATAAACTCCCAGGCCTGCAGTAACGAGGGTCATTTGCAAGGACTTTAGTGAAGATCGATGTCACATTAGTCACATTTTGTTTCTCTGCCTCTGTGGCTGCTTTAAACCAAAGCACCATTACTGTTTGCTTTCACGTATGAGTTCTCAGACAACTTGGGTGAATACCATCCCACCGTGGCAATTTCTTCTTATCCCCGTCTACTAAAATGTCCTGAAATTTTGTCTTTTGTACTGACACCACAATTTGCCGCCATTCCCCAGTTCCTTGCCTGTCCAGACTGGCACTGGTGTAAGAGCCTTCTGATGTGTTTTTAGAGAGTAAAAAATCCAAATATTGTTAAGGTGTTTTTTTTTTTTTTATGGGTTTGTCTTTGAGCTTTCTTTTTACATTATCTTTGCCCTTCCCCCCCTACCCCCAATTAAACTTTCAGATTTGGTACAATAACAGCTTTCCCTTGGCCCGGTAAAACTTTGAGAACTTAGGGGTTACTGTAGTTTGGGGAATGAATTCATGTTTCATATTACTGATCTCAGGCACAGACTTAAGTAGGCCAAGTTTCTTATTGAAAAAAAAAAGGTTGTTTATGACCAGGACAATCTCTTTCTTCAGGTACGTTTTATCCCACCCTAAATATTGTCGCATTTTCACAACAGAAAATTTACAGACACGCAAACATCTACAAAAAAGGCAGTTCTGCGCTCAGCGCTGTAAATACGAATGTATTATGCGGTGACCTTCAAAACAGCAAGGCCTGCTCCTCCTCTCAGCAAAGCCGAGGGAGTTGGCTGCTGCCTCTCCTCCTCACAATAGGGCCCTGTTACAGCCGAGCGCTGAAGCGTTCTCATCAATAAACAAGAAGTGACTCTTTTGTTACTGCATTTGATTTGAAGACTTTTTCAACAATAACGAAGTATGTCTAATGGTTATATCCTTTCTAAAAATAATCTCTTCCAGACATTTCTCCCCCTCTTTCGTGCACCGCGTTATATATGTATGTATGCACGGATGTACAACTGTGTTGAAACCAAAGATAAATTTCTGCCCTTTTTTATAATTTTCATTCCTAACACGAGAGCAGAACTTATGCCCCAATTTGAAAAGAATGCCTAAACCTAAAAATGAATTAAACACACATAAAGTTCTGTTACTGGTCAGACCAAAACCCTAAGGGTTGCATTCTGTATTCAATTACACAAGTGTTACTCCCATTGGAGTCAGGACTGGAGGGCAGAATTCAGCCTGAAATTGTAAACAAGAAAAATCTGAACTGAGCCTGTGCTTTCCTTAATATGCACTCCTATGTACCAAGATATTGTTGAATATAAGGTCTCTTATTTGGGAAAAAGGGCAAGACGAAAAGAATCAGTGAGCAATTGGGGAAAGATTTCTCCAGGATAGAATTTGCTGTCTAGATGCTTTGGCACAAGAGGGCTTGTTGAAGTGAGGAAACCTGTGTTTTGAGACTCCCAAATTGAGGTTGTTTTGACTTATTCCTCTCCGCTGTGTCTTTCTCAGCCATGCATCTCTGCAGCTGCACATCCTGTACTGGGATGCAATTTCCTCACCCTTTTCTGACACCAAATCCAGACCCGCTCCTTCCTTGACACCCACAAGAAGCAGGACAGTAAATGACAGTGATTTTCTTGTACTTGTTTCAAGGTTTGAAGGTTGCTTGTGCTTTCCTCAAGGAAGTTGTGGCTTTTTCTTTTTGGAAGTGCTTGTCTTTCTCAGGTGACATCCTCTTTGTGCCCTGACCCAAACTTGCAATCTCAGGGACTTTTTTTTCCCTTTTTTGGTGAAGGTCTTATCACGTTTTTGAGTACTGCAGAAATTTGAGCAGAAGGCTCACACAAAATACAGGTGTGCTGGGAAGGTTTGCATTTTCACAGTGCACCAAGTGGTAAGTCTCATCTCTGCATGTCTTCACAGCTTGGGGAGCTTCTGTGGTTACACAGACACTTTAGTTGGGCAAGTCTATATGAGGCATCGACTGCTCTTCCCACTTAAACAGCTTAATATGTAAGTCATGGCTTGGTGTCAGAAAGAGGGTCCGAAACCGGAGGCAGAAGAATGTTACGTTTCAAAGAGTTGTATGTATAGCTAAGGTACAATGTAAAATAAAGCAGAAATTATACGAAAAACAGAGCCTAAGACAAGGCTGACATTCATTTAGTTGCCACAGAGGATGCTGTACAGACAGTTGCCATTTTAGTGTATGAGTGGTCTCCCTGTCTCGTAGAATGGAGCCATTGTTGGCAGCGTCCGTCCCTCGCGGCCGGACAAAGGGCAGCGTCGGGGTGTGAGCCACCAAACGGCAGCGCTGAGAAGAACGGGGGCTTGCTGGAGAAGGCTGTGCAAAGCACCTACTCCGTGCTGCTGCTGAAGAGTCAGCGCTAAAGAGGAGGTTTCTTGTGAGATGTGGCATAATGTATTTTCCCTTCTTTTGTCGTCGCACACGTGAACAGACATAGCTGATATATGATTTTCAAAAAAGAATATTATCTGCAGCTTAGTAGGGATGTTAACAATGCTTGAGCGTGTTCATGAAAATTATTACTTCGGTTTGTCTGCATACACATCTGGAGCCACATTACAATTTAACGTTGCTGTTTTTAAAAGCCAGCTCTGGTAGAACTGAGATGTCCGACGGTCACCGCTTTCTCCCGTGAGAGAAGCTTGGGAGACTTTGCAGAATGATATACTGCCCAGTTTACTAGGGCTTAGGACCCCTCACAGAAAACGCTATACTCTCTCCCAGTGAAACTGTGACCTACTGGCCCAAATACCCCATCTGATCTTAGCTGCTATGATATCTTAGAAATAAATAGGACTTGCGCTAGCCATGCAGTGATCCTAATCTTTGAAGGCTTTATACATCCAGCTTCATTCTGACATTAGAGAGGGTCTGGTAACCATGCAAAAAAATGTTAGCTATCTCTAATATGTGATAAAACTGTAATAAATGTAGAAATTGATGAAATGAGGAGCCAATGATTATGGGCACTCTTAGGCAATGCACAGGTTCAGGGAAGATGAACTTTTCTTTTTCAAAAGTTCTAAAACTACCCGGAAAAGTTTAACTGGCAGCAAGTGTGAGCAGGCTCCCTTTCCGAGCTTTTCTTCCTGGAAATAACTGGAAGAAAATGTGCTTCAAATAAGATGTAACTATTAAACTGCAAGTCAAGGGTTAATTTTTCTTTTCTTAGAGCAGCAGTAAAGGCTGACTTTTCCCATTCTGCATTATATGTGGCATTATACGTGGCAGCTGCAGCCTATTTCTAATCCTAAATTCTGATAGTTTATTGCTATTGTGGGAGATGAAGGATTTGGTCCTTGGTCTAGAAGTCCAGGTGTCTGAGAGATTTGCAAGACCTGTGAAAAAAAGGAAAAATGATGCAAAGAATATGACATTTCTGGAAATATCATTTAGATTTTGGTCATCAGGGAAGAGGAATGGGTGGTTCAGGTCATCTGCTGAACTGGCGTTTCAGTGCTTGGGCAAGCAGAGGATCGAGCAGACAGACTTGTCAGAGTCGTGGGTTAAGTTATTGCTTTGAAGTGTGGCACCACCGCATAACTTACAGGTCTAAGTAGATGCTTAGTTCTCTCCAGTCTACCTAAGCTTGCGGTTTTCATTCTTGGTTATTTTGTGTCATATTGCTGACCCTGGAGACAACAGACGACTTTGTCCTGTCTTAAACTTCGTGCAGTTGCTTAGGGAAGTGCAGGGGATCCACAGTGAAAGCTGAGCTGGAGGTACAACCATCCAGGTCCTGAAGAAATCAACTGCTCGTACTGGTGAAAGTGCTTAATATAATGGGTAGATTCCCAGCTGCACAAAAGAGAGAGAAGTGCATACACAGAATAGAATTTCTTGCTGTGTCTACTTAATTGAACTATCTTCTCCGCAAATCTTTTGCATTTTCTCTTTTCTTTTCAAACTCACAAGTAAGCAGATTTTAAGGCAAAATGGAATACTATGATTATCTATTCTAATCTCCTCCTTTTCCACATAACATAAGCCAAAGAACTTCCCTGAATTAATTTCTGCTTCTAGTCTTACAGCTATGGTTGAACTGAATATGTCTTTTAGAGAAATACCCGATCTTAACATTTTCTGGTGATGAAAAGTCCATTGCAGTCCTGACTTGCCAGTTCACAATGCCTAATTACCCACATTGTTAAAAATACGAGCCTTATGTCTAGTCTGAATTGTTCTCACTTCTGTTTCCAGGTGTTGGATCTTATCATATCTTTCTGCTAGACTGAAGAACTGTGCATTTTTCAAAGTACTCTTCCCCATGTAGATAACTACAGATTTGAGAAAATCTGCTCTTTTGACCTTCTCTCTGATAAGTTCAAAGTCTTACCTCTGCTGCCTTGGTAGCAATGCCCAGATTCAGATTTGAGCAAGTAACTCAGTCCAAGTTGGTGGTTCTGTACTATAGGCCCTTCCTTGCCTCTGACTCTCATCGCTTAACTCCACGCTTCATTGGGGCAGAGGCAAACAGAAGCCTGCCAGCTATCCAACTGGCCTTTCTCACACCAGGGATGTTTGCACAGAGGCAGAGCTTGTGTATAGATGTGCTTCTGAGGGCAAGGGGGAAATATCTACGTTGTTCATTCCTGAACACGAGCATAAAATACAGTAACTTCCAGGCTTTAAATATGGAGATTAATTTATTAGCCAAAATGACATTTTGCAACGTTTTAGCTGTCTTGGGCTTACTCTATTCCTGGCTTTGACGCAGGAATATCACAAGGAGACAAATTGCAATTGTACAGTCAATAGTGGCGAAGCTCAAGAACATCAGGTCTTCTAAACCACCCCAAGAAGTTTTCACATTGGAATAAGTAGCAGATTCATCCCAAACTAGACACAGAGACTGAGTCAACAGAAATATGGCATGGATGATCAAGACTCTTGACTCAGGTCTGAACTGATGAAGTTAATAACGTAACTTTACCGCCATCATTTTTAATCTTTACATTCATGTTTTGCAGCTTTTCAGTCTTTCTCCTACCTCTTTTCTGAACCCACTCTGATTTTTTTACATGTCTTCCTTAAAGTGTGGACAGCAGTGTTGGATTCCAACAGCAGATGTTCCAATATCAAAGCAATATAACCTTCAACTATTTTCTTTTTTATTTCATTAAATCATATCCCTGCTTACAGTAGCTACAGTGGCTACTCAGAAACAACACATATGCAGCTGTCTGCCATGAACATTTCTTCTGTTTTTTTTTTTTAATTCTGCCTTAAAAGCTTACAATCCAGGATTCCCTCCTTCTAAATATAATAAGTATTTCCTTCTAGATGAACAGTCTTTCATTACTGGCACCGAAGCACGTATTTGACTGTGCCAGCTCTCTATACAATGCAGATCCTTCTATATCAGTGGTCTACTTTTATCCTTATTTATCACTTCTCAGTCTTTCCTTTATATGAAAACTTTATCAGAAGTGATGTGACTAGTTGTTTTCTACAGGTTACTTAGAAAAATATGACAACGTGGGAAAGAATCCCAGTGAGATCCTACTAGAAAGATACCTGTTCAGTGATAATTTCCCACTTACAAGCAGACTTCAAGAGCCATCAGCTGATGATTAACTTACATAATATGTAAAACGGTTATTTTATATGGTTCTAGATCCCCAATTCAAATCTTTAAAAAAGCACATCAAATGCTTCATAGATCTTATTACATCAACAATATTGTCTTTGTCAAGCAAATTTTTATTTCCATCAGATAGTTGATAAGATCTTTCTTCCATTACTGCAGTTGATCAACATTCATTAAATTATCTTGTTTAATTCTTCAAAACAAGAGGAGATTCACCCCATTACTGCTTGATATAAGCAGGTCTGTAGCTTGTAGTATTTTTGCATATGTCTTTTCATCACAGCAAAGTCAAGCTTTATTAGCACTTATCGAAGTCTAAGCTAGGAATTATTGAGATCTGCGAGCAAGCTGAGAAGAAGCTTCTATATGGTCTGATTTCTTGTTAAATACTTTTTAATAACCTGACATGGAGAGGACTTTGAGGTTTGTACGGCTCCTTCCAATACGGCAAAAGTGTTGTATCTTTTAAATACAATTGCTTTACTCCTTATCCTTTGCTGAGATTTTCTTAGTGGCTTGAAGGTTGAGCTCTTAAGGTTGAAGTCCTGCAGTATTTGTTTAGAAACCATGGGTAATATTCAGAGTTTCTATGCATTTAATTGTGCATCTCTTTGCTAAGCAAATCAAACTACGGCCTTTGTTTCCTTTGAGTAATAGCATGATAATAAGTTAATGAAAAGCAGGATGGAGAAGGGTGAGAGGGAATATTAATAATAGCTATGTATTTGCATGTACAGAATATTTATGTTGTGCAAAACTACTTGAAATAATGAATATTACTGGAATGCACATGACTTACCATATGAATTTGTAACATAAGCATACACATATGGAGAGAGTGTGTACATATTTATGTGTAAGACCAAGACAGAGAGCAGTGGGTGTAAGCCAAAGTAGAAGGCAAAGCAAAGTGACATCCTCAGCCAGGATGGGGGAGCTAGGCCACTCTTTACCAGTAAGAGCCCATCTCTGGGATGTGCTGGTCTCTCTGGCATAAAGGAGTAGGGTACGTGGTATCTTGGATTCAAACAGCTGTAGCTTACAAAACTTCGTGGTCTTCCAGGAGAGAGCTATCATAAACAGCATGTGCATGGTGTCCTTCTTTGCTAGGGAGCTGGAAAGGTGGTAGCTCCCATATGAGGGTCTCGAGCCAGGCAGGGGAAAGGCAAGTGATGAGAAGGCATCTCTGACCATGCATCTTCATCTTTGGAATCCTTTGCTGTCTGTGAATGCCTGACCTGGGCAGCTGAGAAATATTGAGATAATGGCTTAGGGGTGACGATGTGTGACTATTTCCCATTTCCCTCCTATTGCTAGTTCTTGCTGTGGGTTTTCAAGGGAGGGGTGCCATCCAGAGGGACCTGGACAGGCTTGAGGTGGGCCTGTGCAAACCACAACAAGGCTGAGCGCAAGGTCCTGCACATGGGTCGGGGCAATCCCAAGCACAAATACAGGCTGGGCGGAGAATGGATTGAGAGCAGCCCTGAGGAGAAGGACTTGGGGGTGTTGGTGGGTGACAAGCGTTATATGACCCGGCAATGTGTGCTCGCAGCCCAGAAGCCCAACCATATCCTGGGCTGCATCAAAAGAAATATGGCCAGAAGGTCAAGGGAGGTGATTCTGCCCCTCTACTCCTCTCTCGTGAGACACCGCCTGGAATATTGCATCCAGCTCTGGAGCCCCCAACATAAGAAGGACATGGACCTGTTGAAGCAAGTCCAGGGGAGGGGCGTGAAGATGATCAGAGAGCTGGAACACCTCTGCTATGAAGACAGACCGAGAGAGTTGGGGTTGTTCAGCCTGGACAAGAGAAGGCTCTGGGAAGACCTTATAGCAGCCTTCCAGTATCTGAAGGGGGCCTACAAGAAGGCTGCAGAGGGACTTTTTACAAGGATATCTAGTGATAGGACAAAGGGTAATGGCTTCAAACTGGAAAAGGGTAGATTTAGAATAGATATTAGGAAAAAAAAAATCACTCTGAGGGTGGTAAGGCACTGGAACAGGTTGCCCAGGGAAGTTGTGGATGCCCCATCCCTGGAAATGTTCAAGGCCAGGCTGGATGGGGCTTTGAGCAACCTGGTCTAGTGGGAGGCGTCCCTGCCCATGGCAGGGGGTTGGAACTAGATGACCTTTAATGTCCCTTCCAACCCAAACCGTTCTATGATTATATGTTTCTACTTTTTAGCAGTCTGCTGCTGACTGGTTTGCCCAGTCCTGAATTTCTTCAGCCACCTTTGGTGGTTTGGCCAGGGATATTGTAGGACAGAAGCTGTACCATACTTGGCAAATCAAATTCCACCACCAAAGTTCGGCCCAGCTGAACTACCAGAACCACGACGAATCAAATAATAACTATGCTTGCATTTACTTATTTTTCTCATTACACATACATTTCATATCTGGTCCCTGAGTCAAATCTGACAAGGGTTGTGAGAAGCCAACGTCATTAATATCTGATGCATCTCCATGTGCAACTGATAGGATCATGGAGCTGTGGCTAGAGGGTTCTACTGCATATCATTAGCTCTGAAATTTTGCCATAGGTCAGTATAATCCAACATACTACAGGTACATCAGAAGCCACTAAATTCCACACAGTTACCTCCGTAGTAAACCCAGTAACTTCTGCTTCATTACAGTGTAACCTCCTTGAAAGTATCCAGTTTTGATCTGAAGATACTAAGAGCTGGTATTGCTTGGAGGACAGCTATGTTTTTTCTTTGAGACCGTTTCTTGCTCAGTTGAATTTGTCCAACTTCCTCTTGCAGTCACAGCTTCTTGTTCAGTCTGTCCACACTACATTGAAGAGCTCTTTAGTGTCTGGTTTTCTCCCTGTAATCAGATTTGTCACCTCAAACTATTGCATCCAGAACAGAATCCCTCAGTCGAGGTAGGAAATGATCAACACCTTTGCCGCCACTCTCATCAGAGAACAAAAGATAAAATGAACACGGAGATTCAAATAATAAAATCTGTTGAGCATGTAGAGTTCTGCACTGAGATGAGGGCCAATGTCCTGCTCTTAGGAAGCTTGAATCAACATTAGCATGCGGAAAATTACTGGTACTGAAACAAAAAGTGCTTCACTTTCAAGAGCAGGCGGTCTTGTGACACTTACATGCACAGAAGTGCCATATATATATATATATTGTGTAAAATAATTCATCTCTATCTCATATGGCTGGTATAATTTTAATTGCATGGTAAAACATGAGAGTATTTCTAGAAGCAAAAGATAGCTGGGAACACCTGCCTCCTTATGTTCAGTGTATATATCTGTTCATTTTCAATATGAACAGCTTATTGAGGAATCTTAGCTAACAAGTCCTAGCATTGGCTTTACAATCTGATGAACCTATGGAGTTAATGCACTTTAATTTTTTTTTTTTTTTTCTGAGTTCTGCTAAGTCCTAGCAAAAATCATTAAAAAGTACCATCCCATACTTTTGGAAGGGAAACTGGTTTCAAAACCTCTGCAAAAGGGTGCAAACTCAACCAGGTTGGACACAGCACTTTAGAATATACTGTAGAAAAAATCCTGTATGTTCATGAGGAAGAGCAGAGAATATAGCTGAGCTCTTGCTTTTACGGTTTTTCAATATCAACCCGAGGTCACACGGGTCTATGGAATGTCTTTCATATTGTAAATCAGAAAAAGAGCAAAAAAGCAACAAAAATGTAATTTCTCAGATACTTCTTTATAATAAAGTGCTGGCCATCGCCCATAAATACGCAGTGCTGGAAACTCCCGACAGCTTCTGCCATCCCCGAGATGGGGCTGGACCCTCAGCAGTGGTCGCCTCGGTAACTGGTCGGGTCTTGGTGCCAACAAAAAATGGCCGCAATTCCCACTTTTCCAAGATTCCTGTGCCATTCAAACACTGCCACCATACCCTGCCTCAAACTGACCTGGGCAGGAGCCCAGAACCTGTCGGGGAATATGACCGCAGCGCCAGATGTGCTGGAGAATGAGGGGTTAATCTGATCAGGGGCTTCAGATGTTAGGATTTATGTTTATCCCAGCTTGGCCAGGGTGACTGTAAGAACCACCACCACAAATACACAATAAAAAAAAAAAATGTACACACACATATATATGCACTAATATGTATGCAACTTGGTCTTACAATATATGCAACACAAATTGTTAAATGCACTAAGACTATCTAGAATACATAAAACTGCATTTTTTGGCTCTTTATTGAGTCATTGCAACTGTTTGGAAGATGAGCGGTTGTTTCTTTTTCCCCTGGTTACAGAACTTTTCACAATCAAATCTGCATCTCCAGATAGTGCAGACGTGCATTTTCTCAATCTGACGGCTCCGTATGGAAGACAAAACCCCAGGAACTCCTAAGTCACTTTTGGTCTTTGTTGAACAATACGAGCCCGTTAAAAATGAAAATCGTCCTGCTGAGAAATGCGGAGCAAAAAGCACATAAGGAATGCACAGCAGCTCACCGAGGGCTGGTCCGGGGCTGGGCTGTGTGCAGCGAGCGGCTCGAACGTGGAAGGAGGAGCGCTCCTTCCCATGGGAGCAAGTCCTGACTCAGAGACCTTCCCGCGCCCCAGAAGGAATTTAGTCTGCGGTAGGAGTGCACGCAGCGTTGATTGCATCTCCCCGTCTTCCCCAGCCGTGGCATCCCCTCAGCTCCGTGGGGAGGGACGGCTTCTCTCTGTGTTCTACCTGATGGGGCTCTATACACAGGCGCAAGCGTAAAACTTGCCTACATGTTAGGTGGCATCTCAGCTGCTCTTGAGAACCATGGACCTCAAATGCTGAAACAGACATCACAGATAGGCAGAGAAATCAATGGAGGACCGCAAGCTGCAGAAAGGAAGAGCCCACGTTGCCAGCAGAAATAAATGATTACGTATTTCCATTCACCGCTGGATTTAATTTTCTTTTTCTTATTAAAAAACCGTCCTACGGCTGGTAGCTTTCAAGTCTAACTACATATAGCCTGAAAAGCGATACAAGGAAGTATCAAATTCTTCCTTTCTCTCAGTCTCTGGGTGGGTTTCTCCTTGCTGCTTGCAGCCAAGTGCTTGCTCTCTCTGTAGTACAGCTCCTTTGGCAGTAGAGGGCACTTAGAATATGGACAAAACATAAAGAAATGCCTTCTGAAACTTCCCTCAGAAAGCTTTTGTTTAGCTATGTGAAAGCTTCAACGCTGTCAAATGTTCTCTAGTTTAAAATAAGGAGATTTTTTTTTTAACGGTGTTTGACTTTGTAGGTTATTTAATATCTCTGCTTTAAACAAAATTAAAAAGTTAACTTTGCTTTCCGTTTGAGTCGGGTTTTAGCATTGCAAATAGTCTATTTAGGTTTATGGTTTTTGTCTGGTGTGCTATCAGCAAAGCAACAATATTTTATTATTTTGCTGACACTAGGAGTAAAGGAAATAATTTTTCCTTAGAAAATGGTGAAAATAATTTTAGTAATATTTTAGGTTATTCTGGGGTCAAGTGAACCCATTCCAAAATAGGGAAACTCAATTATGCAAGTGGTACAGAAGAAAGAAAGATATTGCAATGAAAACCTAAGAAGTGGAAAAATGTGCCCCATTACTACATTTTGATTCTTCTAGGACAAATATGAAGCTTTCATGAGAGCTCATAGAAGGACTAGTTCTTCAGACTGCTAAGCTCACTTATCTTCCCTGAAGCGCCTAGAATGATTTGGACCTTCAGGGGACACGAGATGTCATCAATAGTTGAATGTGAATGTTACAGCTCTGCTCATAGTCAAATGATACCTTTCAATTACTCACATTAATAAATTTTACTGTCGAAGTAGACTGTACTTCACACCTGTACAACTTCAGTGATAATCCTATGAACTTAATCTCAAGTGAATTGTCCTTAAAAGTCAGTGGCATTTACTCATTTGAGGTGCTTATTTCAGGATCAGGCTTGCATGGCATATTTTCCGCCACTCGTGGAATCTGGTAGTTGTAACAGTAATTGATGAGAAAATTATGTCATCTCTCATACTGCTATATGAGAAAACATAGGGAGCAGATACTGTAAAACAGGACAAACCAGACAGAAATCTTCTCCTCCTGCAGCTATTTGAAGGTGTTGGATCAGGTCCATAAGTGGTATAAACTGATGCAGCTCCAGTGACTGAAATGAAAGTCTACGGATTTAGAGCAACTGAGGAACTGGTAAATTGTCTGTCAAAACACAGGAGTCAAACAGTGTGGGTGGGTTCTGGTTATATTAAATTACTGTCAGTGTTCACAGAGCTTTGAGAACAGGACAAGGAGAGGACCTTCTTTTCTAAACCTTCTTTTATATATAGTAACACAACATTTAAGTGGCTCATTATTTTTGTTTGGCCTAATTTGTGTTATCACTTGCAGTACTTCAACTTGTAGAAAACCAACAGATTAATATTTTTGCAAGCGTAAACTGGTGTAGATGCACTGATTTACATCAAACAATTACATCAGCAGAGAACTTGATTTAGCAAGGCCAGACATCAGATAGCTTTTCTCACCTATCTTATTAAATTCTTCTAATGAGGCATCTTTAGTGAGTTTTGTCAGGGACGCTGCCTCTGCTTACTAAAATCCCATCTTCCTTGTCCTCTGGCTGAGCTAGCCACAGGCTTTCTGCAGACACAGTGGTTAGCAGATCTTCATCAGTTCAGCCACAGCACAGCTACAATTAACGTTCCCACCCTATAGGAGGATATGACCAATATCATTTACCAGGATGCAGGATTTGTGGCTCCTACTGGTGTAGCTAGCAAGATAACAGACTAAGAGGAGAACTATGGTTGATCACCAGCAGGAGAAGGATCTGTCAAGAAGACAAAAATCTTGTTTGATCCTTATCCTATTTGGGTGAGATGGGTAAGAGGTGGTGGAAAGTCCGTGAGACCTGTTGTTGCAAAAGCTGCTGCTGTTACCTGTTTGCAATTCCTGCCCACAGTGCTCTCGTACCTCATGTAATGGAAGCCCCTTTCTTCTCGCGTGTTGTTTCTACCAAAAAGGTAGCATCAGCTTTCTTCTCTCTTCTGTACATCCTGTGAATCAAAGGCACTGGCTGAAGCAGAAGTAATTGCCATGCATACAGCAGGAACCAAGCACTTATTTCCATCTCTATTTCCAAAGGCTGAAGGCACATGTTAATTAACCAAGAACTTTCCATTTGAAAACTTCAACAACAGGAGAAAGCAACCACTGGAAAGGAAGAAGCCGGCTTTTGTCAACCAGCTATCAAACTGGTACAGTGGTTCGCAAAGGTTCCCCCAGATGCTTATTCCTACTCCCTTTTGCTCAGCCTGAATGCTGCCTATCACATGGTTAAGATTCAACTCATAAAAACACGTCTCAGCAATTGGAATTTACCCTTTGACCTTCGTCCCCCCCCTTTTGTCCCCCTGCTGTGATGCACAAGCTTTGTCTTCACCAAACATCACTGTTACGCTGGTGAAAACTGCTTTTTGCACAAGTTCAAAAACTCAGCAGACGGCAGGGATGAAAGTATATATAGATACAAAAATATGTATGCTATTGTTTTGTTGTCTCCTTACTGCGCCCAGAGAAACATCAGAATTTTCTGGGTTTTGCCATTTTACATGCAAATATTTTTGTGCAATGATGCACCCAGTGAAATCAGACTTAGGAGCGGTGAATTATTCAGTACGCGGAAATATTTCTTTTCATTTAAACACTTTCTTGCACTGCGCATCGGCATGTGCATGTCCATGTGGGGCCAGGAATAGGTATCGCCCTGCTCCTGGTCTCTAAACTTCTACGTGGGGTCACTGTGGAGAAACAGCACATCTGCTTATGCTGGTTATTTGATGACATATGGTAATAGCTGCAGTGTTAGAGCTGAATGTGACACACCACAGCAAGTTAAGCAAAATAAACCCGCTAGCCTTTCTCCCCACCCCTATGTAAAAAAAAAAAAAAAAAAAAAAGTGTTTTTCTTTTGTACAGTGAAGAGCCATTATTAGCCGTGGAAAAAAAAAAAGATGCAGTTGAGTGTTTCAAGTGCTTGGTTTCTGTATATCTCTGTGCATGTGTATAAAAACTAACCAGCCAGGCATTGGTAAATAGGGCACTTCATATATACAAAAACACATACACGTACACACGTGTTCAACAACATTCAACCAGCTTTTAAGTAAAAGTAATACCCTCAGACTAGAAGCTGAGCCCAGTGTTAATCTATCAGGCATGCAAGTACAGTCTGTGGTGCAATCTGAGGATAGCTCTACTGCACAATTATGAGATTATATCCTCTTTAGAGGGTATAATTATGCCTCCTCTATATATCTTATTTAGAAGGCATAATGCCTCTCCCCTGAAAGTGAAAAACCTAGTACATAGAGATGCAGAGATTTTTTGCTTCCAGAACACAAAAGACAGTAGACGTCCAGAAAGCTTTCATATGCAGGATGTTTGGGCTGCAAAGAACAGGGCTGGACTCCTAATACACACTTTAAAAAAACCAACAAACCAACCCACAAATAAAAAAGCTACAACCTTTGTGGCTTTTGGTGAGAGGAAGCTACGTCTCGTAAGAGCTTCTCCAAATTCATTTTCACAAATGTCTTAGTAAGGACTGTTTGACCGCTTAAAGTAAGCGTGCCAGTCAGTAGCATCAGGATTTTTCCTAACCATAATAAAATTGAAGAGATCTTTTAAAGCAAGCTCTACTTTGCGTTTAGCACCATTAGCTCCCAGTATAAGTGGGTACTGGTGTTACAGTTGCAGGGGGTATAGAAGAGGTGGTAATAAGGCGGTGGCACATTTTATCCAGAAGGTGATCGATAATTTGATTTTTTCTTTCCTGTTTTGTTGCACTGTTTAATCTTTCCAAGCTCGGATCAAGCAATTGCTCATTTTGGATGATAAAGCTTATTGCTGGTGTCCGGTGTGTGTGATGACCGCTTAATAATATGCACCATCGTAAGGCAGTAGCTCTTTTTAGTTTGTTTTCGAAGGTGGTAAGGAGTCTCATCGCTACACTCTTTTTCATAGAGCTGAGGTTGCTACAAACCTAAAGATAAATCTGCAAATCTATGTGGCTATTCTTTATCATTGTCACTAGCTTAGTGGTGGTCTGCCATTTTTCTTGAAAGCCGGGCACCAACTGCTGGCCAGAAGTATTTTTCACTGAATTCTTTGTACTTTAAATAAACTACTGCTTCAAGAACTGCCAAGTGTTCCTCATTCATCTTCAGGACACAGAGCTTCATGTATATCTTTGCAAGCCTTGACTCTGTGAAATGTTTGTCTCATCTCTCTGCCATCTATAGCAGTCTTTGAACTCACTTCAGGTTTATTGATGGCCTTGACTAAATTAATGCAGATGTAATTTTTTTTAAAAGGTTTACTCTATGACTAATCGTATGCAAAATAAATCCTCATTTAGAGAAACTCATCGTATATTCTCCTCCTCCTGTTCCAAAAGGTCTTTCTGGATTCATACAGTAAATGTTGCTTGAAGTGTAGGGAGGGGGAGATTGTTGTTGTTTCCTTTGGTATTTCTCATCTTAAAGTGGTAGAAGAATATGCATCTGCTTTTCCCTGTGGAGGGGGAGATAATATGATAACCTCCTGATTATATACATAAGCGGGAACTGATCAGCTTCTCTTGTGGTTCGTTTTTAAGGGCAAGTTCCAGTTGGATTGTGCTAATGCACATATTCATGAATCTCTCCAAACAGGATTCACTGCTCTCCAGGGAACTGTTGAAGTATGCATCATTGTTTCAATGAAGTATCTTCATTATAAAACATAGGGACTATAAAAGGTGAATACCATTTGCCTCAGCCTAATATAATCTCTAGTTTGACTTTCTCCCGCTATAGTGATTTTTTTTTTAACGGAATCAGAGAGAATAAAATGAGACAATTTCAAATGAAATATTACATGAAATTAGGTACATGTGCCTTGATGAACAGAGAATTTTATTTTCCATTGTTTTATTGAAATGGGGAAAATTAATATCAGTGGAATAAAAAAGATCTGTAGGATCACATAGCTGATTCAAAGCAGCTCAGTGGGGATTTTTGGTCTCTAGAGGTACATCGTTTCCTACTTTACCGCATTAAAACAAGTGAGTGTAATAGGCTGCAATGCTGAGTAAAGTAAACATGTTTAAGATTTGGGAAAGAAGGCAGGTGCTGGAACCTTTACTGAAATCAATCACAACAGGGATTTTGTTCACTGCAAAGAATGGGGTGGCATACATGTCTCTATAGACTTTCAATTATGAGTCAAGTTTCATGTTTTTTCACTCTATAATTATTTCAAAAAAGCTTTACTTATTATAATGCACATTACAAATAGCAGCGTTGCATTTAAACATGGTGAGGGAAAGAAGAACGTTGCAGGATTACCTGAATAGGCTTCCTTAGGCAGGGAGCATTACAGTGAGGAAACACAATCACTTTCCTGTAAACAAATATATATATGTGTTTATATATTTATATATTGTTTACATATAAAAATAGATAAATACGGGGGGTTTCAGCGCACAATGAATCTCACAGAAGAAAAGTTTTTATGTAGCTTGCAGCACTCTAGGCAATGTATAAACCAGGAGATAGGCATGATCCTTGCTCAAGGAGCTTGTGATCTGAGAAGGGTATAGACAACTCTGTTCAGATGGATATAATATAGTATGTAGGTTGAAGGTCCAATGTTAAAAGTATTAAAATAATATTGGACTGTTTTATTGTTTTGCTTTGTATTCTAGAAAAAATAACATGGTATTCAAGGTAAAATACTTGTGAAGATATCTAGCTCTGGATGGCCTTGTGACTTCAGATAGCTTCGTGTTACATTAGAAAATGCTTTAGATTTTAGTTTGTTTTCACAGTGTAAAATTCATGCCTGTGTATAGGAGCAAAACATGGCCTATGGCCCACTTAAATTTCACTCAAGCTGTATTTGGAAAGCTTAAGTGGGGCTTATATAGTGAATAGGACTTTTCCTGGCACTTTGATCTGTGATGGATTTCTCGTGTTGTAGCAGTGGTGACACAAGTCATGTGTTCTATAACGACACCAGATTTATGAAAACCTGTCATGGTCAAAAGCAGTCACATGCACACCAAAAAAAAAAAAAAAAAAAATCTGGTGCTACATCATCAGCAATGTTAGAAGAATTGCACATATTTCACAGTTTGGTTCAACGTCACCAGTTCTCTGACAACAGATAGCTGACATTCGTAGTATGACTGGGAGTTTCCAGCCATCCCCCTCCTCCTCCTCCAAATTCTGTTTAATTGGGTATGTTGGCAACCAGACCTTGAAATATGCTTTGCTGTCAATTACTCCCTTTACAAAGGCAAAACATCAATATGATTTTCTATACCACTTTGTTCCATGATTAGTGTCTTTGGTGGCAAACTGGTGCCTGCAGAATGTACCCAAGCTAGCATGATATAATAATATCCCAGAAATCCTGCCCAGGAGATACAGTGAACCATTCATTAGGGAATGTGGGAACATATTACATAAATTAATATACTACATTCATAAATATAATTATATCTATAATTATATATATACTTTATATAACATATTCTGTAATAAATCTATAAATGAAAATTTATATAGTATATATTATTGGTACAGAACAGAAAACACATATAAATGAATTAATATATTGTATATCACATTATAGTATAATGTATAATTATAACATATAGTAATGTAATGTTTATGTATACAGTATTAATATATTAAAATGAATACATTATAAAATATTTGAATTTTTTTTGTTTCCAGAAGTATTTCAACTTGACTATTTAAATTTTAAGTTGCGTTCTTTCTCATAGAATCATAGAATGTTTTGGGTTGGAAGGGACCTTAAAGGTCATCTGGTTCCAACCCCCCTGCCATGGGCAGGGACACCTCCCACTAGACCAGGATGCTCAAAGCCCCATCCAGCCTGGCCTTGAACATTTCCAGGGATGGGGCATCCACTACTTCCCTGGGCAACCTGTTCCAGTGCCTCCCCACCCTCAGAGTGAAAGATTTCTTCCTAATATCTATTCTAAATCTACCCTTTTCCATCATGAAGCCATTACCCTTCGTCCTATCACTACACACCTTTGTAAAAAGTCCTTCTGCAGCCTTCTTGTAGGCACATTTCAGATACTGGAAGGCTGCTATAAGGTCTTCCCAGAGCCTTCTCTTGCCCAGGCTGAACAACCCCAACTCTCTCAGCCTGTCTTCATAGGAGAGGTGCTCCAGCCTTCTATTCATCTTCGTGGCCTTTCAGATCATCCTAGCAGAAGAAGTCAGGTGGTATTTCTTTCTGTTTCTGGCTGGATAAGAATAAGTCATATGTGAAGAAGCCTCTGTGGTTTTGCATGTCACAAAAAAGGGAATGGTTTTGGAGAAATTGTCATGCCTGAAAATATGCCCACTTAGGCCATACTTGAAGCATCATGTCAGTGTAAAAGTCCATGACGAGGTCATATGTAGCATATGGTACTGCTTTTGTCTTCTATAATTTTAATTGGGTTGGGTATTATTCCATGATTTTTTTGAATTTCTTTCCATACACTTCCTAGTACTCTGTCCTATCCTATCCTCAGTATCTGGAGTAGGTACATAGGTATAGGTATTCAAAGTTTGTTTTCAAGTTGTCTCCTCTTAAAATAAAATTCTATGCGTGATGGAAGAAGAGAAAATCAGAATAAGCAAAATATATTTGCAGCACTGGCCGGGCACTATTGTTATATGTAGTTGACATACAGTGAGGCGGCCGCACATCAGTGTTTCACCTCCATTGCTACCGGACAGAGAGAGGTCTAGTTCCTCAGTATTTTGGGGAAAGAATGCAACTTATTTGGATCAAAAACCAGGTAGCAAACTACCCCTAAAGAGAAAAAAGGGAGAAGTTACAAAGGCAGCTGATTCGTCTACCCCAGAAAATGGCTGGTTATGGAAATGCCATTTGAAGCAACTGTAAGGGGGGAAACCAAATGACTGGTTACTCAGAAGTAGTTAGGGAAATCCAAGGATAAGCTTCAGTGAATACCATAAATGTTATTTGCCCTTATGCCTGTAACATAACTGCCTAATATTGTTTTTACTTTCTTTTCCTGATATGTTGTATTCCTCATGTTCAGTAAAAAATAACTTCCACATAAGTAAAGGCTTTCATTACCGAAGGAATGACAGAACAATGTAATTATCATGTCAGGCGACACAGAATTTTGTAGTAACCCAGTAAATAATGTATGTCACCGTTGTACAATTTTTAATAAAAACTACTATTTTTAAATGCACATTAGTGTCATGAAGACATCACAGTAACTTGCAAGATACATTTTACATAATGGGCATATGATGGGCACCACAGAAGGATTCACATATCTTCAGACATATGGAGGACCCAAACACTGTTGGTTGGGTTTGCTGGGTGAAATCCCACTTCCATTGAAAGCAGTCCTCCCTTTGACTTCAGTAAGGTGTGATTTTCACCCGTTGTTTTCACGTTGGGCCATGGGACATTGCTAACATAACGCATCAAAAAATGACTTCTGGTCAATCAGGGTTTTAGTACAGATCTGATGGTCTGAGAGATAAAGTAAATCAGCGTGGATCAAACCTGTTCTGAAGGGATCTTAAAGGTCAAGTTGATGGTTAAGTCATCATGATTGCTTAACTCTTCAACTCTGTGTAGAGACTTGCTGCTTCTAGTGCTGGGTTTGGAGTAGTGAGTAGGACTGGACTGAGCCCACCAGATTAATCCACAGAGGTGACTCCTCCATGCTCAGATATTAACTTCTTCTCAGGACAAACTGAACTCTGTGGAAGGGTCCTCATATCTCAGTCTTAAACCCAGTCTTTGATCTGTTAGAAAGCTTTATTGGGAAATTACAGATAGAACCAACTGAGGTGACATATTAAATGCATTTACAATATCAAATACGAAAATCTCCCCTTATAATTCATTCAGCTCATTACCATGAAACTCTAGTAACATCCCACATTGAAAGACAAAAATCAAAAATAGGAAATCAAAATCCAAAAATTAAAATCAAATAGAAAAATCTTTGTTTCTTTGTTCTAAATTCTTCACATTCTGAAGGGCAACGGAAGCAGGCCCCAACCTGCAGTCTCAGGCAAGCGGGGCAGAAAGTCTCCAACGCTAGAGGAGCGCAGGGATGTGGTGTGATGGAGACGGGGCTGCACAGACACAGGGAGGGAATGTGTCGTATTGCTTGTTCTCTGTACACATGAGAACATTTGGCATACAGAATTTTCATCTGTCTCCATAACAAAAAATACATCCTAGGCTACAAACAGAATTTTTTTCTTCTTTTAGGACAACACGTGTGAATAACAAGAAGAGAAGAGGAAATTACACATAAGCTTGCACAGCTTTCAGGGAAGCAACGTCTTTTTTCATATAGTAGTCCTGATACATTCATATGCTAAAAGAAACTGAGTGGAGTATTATTTTGGATTATCCATCCTCACTTAGCAGGAAAGACAGGGACTACCAGTATAAAAAAAAAAAAAAAATCGAAAAAAAGGGAGGGAGAGGGAGAGAAGAGACATTTAGGAAAAAAACCCAACAAACTCAAACAGTTTAAATAAGAGTTTATTTTTCCTTTATATATATTCTCTCTCTCTCCCCATCTCTCTAGAAGGCCAAAGCAAGTCATAGCCGTAGGGCTTTTTCATAAGTCATTCTTCATACAAAAAAGTGACACATATTGGTTATTTATCAAACTCCTTCTTACTTTTTGTCTCTTTCTTACTACAGGCAGGATATAATACAGTATATACAAACATGTATATAAAAACAGTTTGAGATAGACACGGGCAAACCTACACTACCTATTCCTGCAAAGAAAGAGAGGAAAGAAACACGTTAGTATAGCAACGTAATCAAGTATAATTAATAAGTAATATGTGCACAGATAAATAGAAATGCTCTGAAATTTTTCATAGCACAGGAGGATGAAGTAACCATTCATACCACCTTCTGCTCCAGTCGAAGGCATCAAGCAAATCCCTTCCAGCTGGAGATGGTATTGTACTTCGCTGTTTGCACATCATCTATTTGTGCTGTTAGGTCAAATAATAAGGCATGAGCTTCTCTTGGCTCTCTTTTTTCTCTGGGAGCAGATCTTTCTTCTTACCTTGTCCTATTAAAAGTTGCATTGATGACAAATAAGTCACAGATATCAAAAATAAATACAGTTTGTTGATTGAAAGCTCCATCTGGCTTATTTGGCACCGGCTCTGTTTGATGATTATGACACAAGCTTCAGTAACATCAAAGTCATGTCTCTTCTTTAAACTCCCTGCAAAAGAAAGCAGTATCTATGTATTATATATGCAGCCCTATAATGCCTGTTTTTTTTCCATAAGAGTAAATCCATTTCAACACCAAATCAAACTGTGATAACTACGAAGTCAAAAAAAGCATTGAGTAAGGAGTTCATTGGACACTGTTTGCAGATATCAACTCCCACAGACAGAGCTCTGAAGCTTTGCGTCATTTTTTCAGGTTTTCAGAAGCATCATTTAATCTCCAGAAATGGCTGAGAATTGGTCAAGAAAACCCTGTCTTACAGTGTCCTTTTAAATGTGGTGACTCACCTGGACTGTGGAAGTCCAGAGCATTAAGAAAATAATAGGGGGTAAATAATAAACTATATGTTTCAAAATCACAGGCAAGGTTAATTTCAAGTTTTGTTTTCATTGCAGAAAATTTACCTATGAAGAAGAAAGCCTCTTTCTTCTCCTTTTCTTTTTCTTTTTATCCCAGCTGCTGTCTTCATCCTGTATAAAGGAGATTTCATCAAGTGGTAGGTCAGGTTCATCTACCTGCAAGTAAACAGATGAGAGAAAAGGAGTCTTTGGCAGACCTTTTACCTTCTTCCATTGCTCTATACTTTTCTAGGGGAAAAAAAAAAACCACAACAACAACAACAAAAGAAAGCAAAAGCAAGTTAACAGGCAACTCTTTATCCAGAGGAAGAGACATGGGTGAGAAGCTCTGCTCATCCTCATGTTCCCGTTCTCCACGTAGCAGAGTGTTTCTTGCAGCCTCAGCTGGAGAAGCTGCTTTCTGCTGTGCATTGCCACAGTTCAAAGAGATGCAGCTTTCGGGTTTGTAAAGCACATTGAGGATGAAAATGGTCAGAAAAAAGTTTCCCATACGGCTATAGGTCATTATTTTAGCGATTCCTAGAGCCACTTCAAAACATGCTGGACTCCTGTATATTTCTGTCCCACTGCATCATCATGAATACCCGTAAGTAAGAACTAAGCAGTGACATTATTACCACAAAAGGAGGAGAGGAATCCTACACTGCTGCCTGCACTTTTCAGAATCAGGCTGGATATGGGTTTTCTTATTCAACCAAATCACAACTATTACCTCAGTGAGCCTGGCAAGTGCTTCAAAACAGGGAGTCCAAGGTAAACTGTGTCGCTTGTCTCCACTTGCCCTTGCTCTCTGCCTTTGCTTTCTCCTGGAATCCTTGTGAGAAGGAGGAATTTTGTCTGCATTAGACAGAAGCTGCACAAAATAGGGAGAACTTAGCCCTCACCGCAGGGAGTGTGACACACCGCAGAATAAGCATGGCCAGTGCAGAAATTCAGCTTTCGTAGAATCCCTTGTAGTCTGAATCTGAATGTAAAGCTACTTCCCACAGGATAAAGCCAAAGAGAAGCGAAACGGCTGACAGAGGGATCGTACGCTTACTTCAGTGCCGTTCCCACTGCAAGTCCTCGTATGCAGACTACCCTCTCACACGCACCCTTCGACAGAAGCTTGGCATCGCCACTGAAGGCTTCATAATTACAAAAACCCTGTGCTGAGATTTGAAAGCTTTGCAGTCTTGGTTTCATTTTCTTAACAGGATGGTTATTCACAAGGATATGAAGCTCTTTGTTACGGATGGAAGGCTGGGAACGGTATAAAACTGTCTTTATCAAGTTTTCCAGATTGAATGATTTTAGACTGCACGCACGTCCTGAATATTTTTCTAGATTCCTGCTTTCTGTTCTGAGCTAAATTACGAAAAGGTGAAGCTCATTACATTAAAGCTGAGAAACCAAAACAACCTGTTCTAGATGTGTTTTAGCCTTACCTCGGGTTCCTCTTTGGTCTGGTTAGAGGAGTGGATGAAAGTTCAAACCAGCTCTTGCCTCATTCATGCTAGTTGGCCCATCTCTAATCATAGTGCAACAAACTATCGCGGCAGCTCCCACAACCAAGCTATCAACGTGACCTTGTCATTTCAATTTTTCACACATATCCTTTGCTCCCCCCCCCACCCCCATGCCTGCGTACCATATCGCACTAAAATCTCATCTCTCCAGCCTACTGCCATGGGCTACTAATCTGTAATACAGCTCACTCTCAGAAATGTCAGGCAGGATGAAAAAGGTAAAACTCGCGGAAGAGAAACTTCAGTTGGCCGTCGCCTCTCCCATGAAACTCCCTCTCACCTGCTCTTCGCTTTGCTCCGTGCTGGCATCCAGCCCAGGGGCGGCAGGGCTTGGCTTTGCCCCTTACCAGAGTGACTCACGGAGAATAACGGACCATTACATGGGTTCTAAACATGAGAGAAATAAACGTACCGCAATCAAAAAACCTCCGTCTTTTTCTGCCATGAAAAACAAGAGCAGTTCACAGGTTTACTTTTCTAAATTCCCCTAATCCTCATTTTCTCTTCCTTGTCCCTAAGCTGTTCCCATTGCCTGAAAATAGCAAAGCCCCACAGATTTCCCCATCTTCTTATCTTCACTGTGACAGCAATGCTCATGCAAGCAGGAACAAAAATGTAGTACAAATACTTCAGCAAATTATTTCCGATCACTCCATTCTAAGGAAATAAAAAAATCACTACGAATATGTGGAGTAAGTTCGAACAATTAGTGAATTAATGGAACTAATTATTTGCTTACAGGTATTTTATATGCAGGAAATAAATAAGAAACGAAATTTATCTGAGAAATCACCTTGAATTACTTGCTCAGTTTCAGCTCTATGTACTCCAAGTCAATGGTTAGAGCAATCTATCAGGCTTCCAGCTCTGCCGGATCCAGCTTCTCCAAACAAAATCTGCCAGAAAAGTGATGACATGTGTAGTAAATATTTTTTCTAAAGCTCACACTGTGATCCATTTAGAGAACTGGGGCTCTGGCTTATGCCCAGAGCCTCCAATTTTCTCACCAATCTCATTTCAATGGAGACCAGGTATTCAGGGGTGATAACTCTGCATACAAAGCATGTTTTATACACAGAATAAACTTTATCAGTGACTCCCTACATCGCAGAAGGGGACTTGCGTTTTACTTCTGTCTATTATCCTGAAAGGCCAGAAATCTTCATCTCCTGTGGGTGTAAGAAAATACAGCTTGCCGAAGCGTCAGATCAGACACGGGTTTTCATCTCTGTCCATTTTCTCTCACATGAAAGACTTCTGGAGCAAGCAAAGCATGCTTTTGTTGACGAGCAAAGATCAAAAAGGCAGCTTATTTTTGTCCTTCAGCCACTAAACTGATACTCTCGGTTCTGTTAACATTCTGCCCCCATTTGAACTGGACACTTTGGAAGTATCAATAATGCAAGTTGGAGGGCTGCACTGTCACTCATCCTGTATTTGCCTCTCCTTCTACAAAATTAAATCAAGTTGAAATCAAAGGAGATGCAATCGCAGTCATATAGGCAGGAAATCTCCTGTAGCTTCGCAGCAATTCTCAGTGAAATATTTGAAAATATTTATGTTGGCAGCAGCGACTGATCCGCATTGAGAGCGCAGAGTTAACAAAATGTTTCCATGCCATGGAGGCATAAACAAAGTGTTGGAAGCCACTCATCATGCCCTCCACCTTCTCCCCGCTTCCTTGACAGGTGCATCTCCTGAAACAGAATGTTGTTTTACAGGAACATCAGAAAGTGCAAAAGTAACTAATAAAACAGTGACAATCCCACTGTAACCACAAGGACTAGGACCAGTAAACGGTGCGCCCCTATTATTTATGAGTGAAGAGAATATATGTAGCTATCAGAGCCCTTTCTTAACATCGCAGATTGGGTCAAGAATAGATTCTGTAGGAGAGCTCAGACTATTTCTCTGTCTCAGACTATTTCCATGATGAATGTTCTTACAGGATTCAGATGATTCAGTGGATCAAGAACAGAAATGTCAGCTGTGACCGGCTGTGTCAAAAATTGTTGTTCTCTACCTCAGCTCGCTGCTGTACACTCAAGAGTTCAACTACAGCACTCCTGCTAGCTTTGTAATTGGCAGAAGAATTATCCTCAATGCATCTGGTGTTGAGTGTTCCCTTACTTAAAATACGTGTGTAGGAATATTCACGGGTGAGATGTACATGCGCGTGAAAGGATTGTGTTGAAAACAAGTAAGTATTTAGCCGCAGCTGAGTTCTCTTTAATTTGCTCCAAAACAGAGAAGAGTAACAACATCTTCCCATGCTGGAATACGATTGATTACAGGGTTTCTAAGCTGGTAAGCAGCCACATTGCACAACAGACACCACGCTGGCTCACAGCCACTGCCCTATCTTGACGTCCCAAGCAGCTGTCTGTAATGAGGGAAGCTTTCTTCCACAGCAAACCTGGACCCGTCCGCAAGGTCCTGTCGATTGGCGGGTCAGCACGGCTGCGGGGACCTGTTTCCCCAGGGTAACCCCTAACAGAGCTAAGACCACAGTCCCCGGGCTCCCTCAGGACAGACTGCAACTGGATCTGATTGTCGAATGCGAAACACAGGGGGAGGAGGTCTCATCTACCGCGTTCCTCTCTCCTGCAAAGGCTGCCGATAGTCAAAATTTCAGAAGCCTCTTTGGCCCTGTTGTGCAGGCGTAATTCCTGGTCACTGCAGAGAAAAGATACAAGGGATTTTCAACATACTTGAGCAAAACTTTTGCCTGATTTGAGTCAAAACTGGGAAATGGGAACTTTTAAAGTCTGAAATTTAACTCAGGTTTCAGTTTTTATACACCTTTTATGGAATGAGTTTTTTGCTGGTTTTTTTTTTTTTTTCCCCCTCAGGTTTGTTTCTTTCTTGCATTAAGAATGGATTGAAGAATGATGAGACATTTGGTGATATTTTTATCCCCGTAATAACACCTTGCCTCACTCTTTCACAGTTCTCAAGCTATGGTCACATGCATTTCAGTGTCTTTTCATCTGCCGTTAGTTTCAGATTTCCCTCTTTGGCTAGATCCTGCGCAGTCTTTCTTTCCACACATTTTTTGTAATATTCAATGGCACTGCATACCTCCATTTGTTTGCTTTCTTTTCTAAAGCAGCGGATGGTTCTCTACAGTGAAGATTTTATAGACCAGCAAAGTAAAACAAGCCTCTTTTCTCCTTGCCTCTCTTCACTCTAATGAGTGAATAGCTCAGATGTACTTTAAGTATTTGAAGGAATAATATAATTTAACCAATGTACACCGCTCAGTGACCTAAAGCACCTGCTTTCATAGACAGTTGACATTATTTACATTCAGGCTTTTTTGTAGAGAGGCATTTTGAATGACCCTTCAGAATGAATATGCGCAATAGGAACACTCTACCCGCTCTATCTGCACCTACCACTTGCGGTATCCCTCTGGTTACCCTGTGCTTTTCAACCAGGTGTCTACAGCTCTGAAGAAGAAAGACGTCTTCTTTTTGGTTGGGTTTTTTTGTTGTTGTTGTTTGTTTGTTTGTGGTTTTTTTTTTTTTGTCAGTAAAATCACTGACTTTAAGACCATGCTCTGTACAAAAACGGAACTTGATTCCTCTCACTGATGAAACACATCTAGCGCACCCTAAACCTGACTGTCAGCATCTGTACAGGGAGCCAGCCCTTGACAAGGGTGAAGCCAACGCTGGGTAATTTCAAGACAGACAAGAATAAGCCTCCTTTTTGTTGTGGTATCTGTTGTGGCTGCAGACATAAAACATTCAGAGACTTAGCTGGTATTTTTTCAGAGAAAAATATTTTAAAATGAAGCTATAGTTCAGACAGCTGAGTTGACAACAGCTTACTGAAAGTGAACACAGTAAACAATTGCAGAAGTCTCCAGACACTGCAAGACAAGATGAGCAAATATTTTCTTCCTCTGAAATGCAACTTGGTTTACTAATTTTTATTTGACTGTATCCCATTGGTATCAGATAACACAGGGAAAAAAGATACTGTAAGACTATGGAGTGGTGTCACTATGGATTTAAATGAGAAATACCATTATAACATCATGACTTTCAAAATTACTATGATTTTAATGTTCTTTTCATTGAGCCTTACAAATTTACAGTTTATTTGAGTATTGTTAGATTATTTTGTCTTGCCTGTATACAGTTGTGACTATTATTCTATGTCATTGGACATACTATATCATCTGAGCACCATTATTTCCCAGTTCAACCCTGCTACAAATCCATTGTCTCCAAGTGTTGACTCTGTGGTGCCCCAAACAGCTAAATGCGAGGAACTTCGCTAATAATAATAATCCTTCAATGAACCAAACCAGAGCTAAGATGATAAGAAGCTCTGAAATGAAAGAAGCTGGCAGACACTGAGTGCCAGAGCTGTGACCCTGTTGGGGCACCTCCACCTCTGAATGCCAATCTCAAATCTGAGTAGTCTTAACCACCAGAAGCACCAGAAAGTGCCATCTAACCATGGACAACTTACGACTTTGGAGTTGATGATCTTGAACTACCCACGAGGATATGCAACCAACTGTAGGCACCCAGATCACATGTGATGTGTCATCTTCAGTCTCTTCTACCTTTCTCTTCATGATACATTACCCGACCACGGCAGGAATTGCACGATTTCTTTTTAGTACTCAAAGTATTAACTGCAGGAGTTATTTAGCATTTTACGGCATATCACTTTGTTACAATCTGGGAGGGAGAATCATTGTCTTTGTGATTACCTTTTGCAATTGGCAAAATAAGAGCCTATAGTTATGGCAGCTTGAATTATAATGTTTCTAGTCCAAATACAGGTAACACAGAAGTTTTCAAATCGAATTGACTTACCCGCAGAAAACTCATGCTGACTCCTGCCCAGGGGGAGCAAAGCTCCCATGAAGAGGGAGGTTAGAATCGCGGGGTGGGGAGAGAATGTTTATGGTCCTTAAATGTGCCTTAAGCAAAGATTTGCAAAACTCAACCTGATGCTGTCTGTCTTCTTAAGAGATACATCTCCCAAGAAACCTGGACTTTCAGTTTACAGATCTCAGAAGAATGTGAGAATAAGATAGCCTGCATCTCTGTGGGGACCAATTATTGCTAGATGTGGTTTTTGCACAAGTAGAAATGGCTCAGTTTCAGCAGGTGGAAAACCTGGGAAGCTAATCTGTGTGGTGCACCGATTCTGCTCTCAAACACAAGAACACACACGGTTTCTGTATGTATTCTGTAATGACCTCCAGTATGATGCAGAAATGTAGGGGTGGCTTTTACAAGATATCCAGCAATGCAAGGCTGCTACATGTCGGATAAGATCCAAGCCCTTGCTGTGTAACCTCCACAGCCTTAATGATATTCTTAATGGATATGTGGGCTGAAATTTATAGTTTCAACATGAGAGCTGAGTGTTGTGGTGGTTTTTTCTTTTTTTTTTTAATTAGATGAAGAAAGAAATAATATGCCAGACTGATTCCAGAGACAGCAGATATAGCTTTTTCTCATTTTTACTATGCTCAGGTAGTCTACCATGTTTTCTCTTACAGCATCCCATTAAAGCTGTAAGCCAGACTCTGAGCCCAGGTAAACTAGCTTTGTTTCAGAAGTGTGCGGGATGAAAGAGACTATGGAAATTGTATATAGCTTGCCTTGAACTTCAGAGACCCATCTGGAAAATGAGGATAATGTTCCTTTACTGTGCAAGTCTTAATGTGCTACTTACAAATAGCTTTCAGGACAGGCCTGAGTTGTATTGTCTTTTTAATAGGCATATTTAAACGTATATATTAACCTCTCTCACTTTACAGTTGCTGCATACATATATATAATAAACTGTTGGATTTAATCTGAGAATGAAGCTGAAGAGAAAGATTAAACCAACGTTTTAAGATTAGTCTAGTTTATAAATGATCCTTGACTCTTCCTGCTTGGCACACACTGTGAAGAAAAGCGTACGTAAAATGTATTTCCTTCCCACTTTATCAAGTCGGTATTATTAAGGGTAAATTATTATCAGATAAAACAAGCAAAATGAAAATATTGTTAAAACTATCTAATCACAAATTAAAACTATTAACAAATAAAAATAAGTCCCTGGATCCTTTTGGAAAAACAGCGGTTCAAATTTTTTAAAGTTCCCGATGGCATCTATTTGTCGCTACTTTGGGAATTACATGTTTACTGCCAGAAAAACAAACCAGAGCAGAGAACACGGCCACACAAAAGGAAACATTTTCATCGACAGCATTCGAACTGTCTTGCAACAGAGCTTCATCGGGTGTCAGGTTACACCATAGTTCATTAGTTTCAGGTGTTTTAATTTTTTCAACTTCCACTTTAACAAGTATTTTACATCATTTCACTCTAATAATAGGGTTTCATTTTAACTACTGGGTATATCAATTTCCCCACATTTTTTCTCCTTTCTATTTTAACAACTTGAGGACTCATAACTCGAATGTCTCTTTGTTCTCTCAGCCTGATTTAAAGCAAATTGCCCTATGTACTACAGTAGTTTTGAATGTAGAAAAAGTTTTTAAAATTGTGAATTATATGAAATATTCTAACACTTTAAGTTTAAATGATGCAATTAGCCAGTTACAACTGGAACTACCAGGCCTTATTTAAAATAATGAGGTCTGACAGTTATGGAGCCTGAATTATTCATTGATAACTAGCTTTTCCTCTTTTGCAAACCACGGCTAACATTAATAACAGAGGTGTAAGTGTGATAACAAAAGAGTTTGACATTGGGAATACAAATACAAAAGTGCTAAATTCTTCCTTAATTAAAATGACTATACCAGTAATATTTTCCAAAGGAATATCATTAGGACTAATATTTTCCTCATACATTTCAGCATTTGTTTCTGCAGGGACTCACTGATTAAAGTAACAGTGCTTGATGATTCATCATCCAAGAGAATACTTTAAAAATACAGTTAAATTTTGTACGTCATTATTTTAAGGATGTTATTTTAAAAATGAAATGCAGCACGTTCTGTTGTGATTCCTGCAGTTAGCACAGTTCTGAAAATACACGCTGACGGCACGGAGCCCTCCCTGTGCTCAGCGGTGTTGTTTCCTACTGCTCTTTCTCTCTCACTGGCCCATCCCGCTTCCTCCACGAGTGCTCCACCAGCCTCAAAGATAGTTGCTCTCTCTAGCACACCCGAACGCAAATAAAATGTTAGTCTTTTAACATGAATACTAAGATCTGTACCTAGCAGCTAATATTTTTACAAAAGCCTGAATACTCGTGAGCTAATTGCTTGCTGTAAGCCTAGAGATTTTTCATTAGAATTGCTAAAACCAAAACAGAATCTCTACATAAAACAATCTAACAATAACGAACATATCTGTGTCCTAATTACTGAAATGTTCAGATGCATCTGGATGTCTTTTATGAAAGAAAAGAGAGTCTACGCATTTGAAGTAGCAACTGGTATACGTCCTCATTCTCTCTCAAAGCAAAGCAAAAAAGAATTTCTGGAAGTAGGACATGCTAAAATAGTGACTCATCTGCAAGTAGGAGTGACTGATCTTTGTCTAGAATTCTTGGTTACCATAACAGATAGCATTAAATTATCTACGATATCAAAAATAGGGATCTTAAACAAGCAGAAGTGTAGACTCAGTTTGGGATGACCTGTTGAGTTACCGCAATTACACAACACATCAACAGTGCTGTTTAGAAGATAATTATACAACTGACTTTCAGACTGACACGTATAGTTGGCATTTTGTGTGAAGCCTAAAGAGGCTGAACCTCCAAATGGATGCAACGTTTCCTGTGCACCTAACTTTGGAGCTTCTGAAGACAGCAGCCTAAATGTGTATTTTAATAAAGTATGCTTCTCTTATATTGTATTGCTGTACAGTTCTCCAGTGCAGGGAGATCAGAGAGGCGAAGGTCAAAATAAATGCTATATAGATATTGAAGTCTGTTCAGTGAGACTTTGAAAAGGAGGATTTGAAAGATGACCATTTTTATTAGTGCAGATGCATACAATATAACCTGATTTTTTTTTTGTGCAAATGTCAATTACTGTATACATATTGTTCACTGAAGATTATGTCATTGGTCAAGAGGGAGGAGAGTCCCCAAATGAATGATTAATAATCAATGTGTCTGGGTTCTTATTTTATTCCTCGGAAAGGAAGAATGAATTACTGGTGTCTCTCCCAAAAATGGAAAAAAATCTCCTAGAAATAGGTCACACCACCTACATCTGTACACAGAGGGGGCCCCTCTGTAAGTGGATTTCCCTGGTTTGGGCATGGAGCCTCAGCCTCCCCTATTATATCATTGCTTCACCTTCCTACACTCTGATGCAATTAGGGAGAAAAGGCAATACGGCTCAGAGTCCTATTAATTTTTCATACAATCATGAAAAGCTCAGAGAAAGGGTGGAGAAATACCTAGGGAAAAGGGTTTTGAAGGAGGCCCAAGATAATGCCTGGGCATGCCGTCTCTCTACAGGTGACCCAAAGTCTTCCACTAAGTCTGGGCCAACAGCAGACCTGTGTCCCAGGACCAAGGCAAATCAGACTGCGACCCTAGGGGAGTAAGTGAGACAGTGAGCAACTTCTGGAGAAATCTCTATTCTCTGACATTTGGTGATAAGCTCTCTCCGAGTAGGTGCAACATGCATTGCATGTCTGCATGTGTCTTTATGTATTTATGTACGTTATCATGGGGCATCGTTCCTTTTGGAAAAATAACATTACTTTGCATTGCTAAACATTAGGTGGAATCAGTAGAAATATTTTTCAGGACCATATGGTAGTTTATTTGAGGGTTTTTTCCCCCCAAAGGGAGAAGTCATGTGGTAGAAAAAATGGTTTTGTAATTATTCAATCTCTGTTAGTAGCAGAGGAGGGAATTACTTTAGCTTACTCCCATGTTATGTTCTAGGTGCCAGTTAGATATGCCTCCAGGCAAGCTTAACTTGTGCGCTCTCCTTTTTGTCTTTTCTTAAGGAAACCTGCTAATTTTAACAGCTGTGTTGCTTTCCCTCTTTTTTTGTCTCGCGGTCTGACTCTCCCTTCTTCTTTATTCCTCTACTACTGTTGCTGCTTCCTAGATGCAATCACAAAACCCCAAACCTGAGACATTGAAGTGCTGGTATTCAAAAGCACTGATTATTTTATGCTAATGAACGAACCATCTAGTAATACAATATTTCACTTGTTGTGCCCTCCTGGTGGTAGCACAAGATAAATCCAACAGTGTCTTTAATTAACTAAAGAAAGCAGAAACAAATCTCTGTGGGTTAATAATATTTATGGCCTAAAAATGAACAAACTAAAGAAAGGGAGAAAATAATGTAGTACAATTCAGACAAAAATGTAATTAAAATAAAATTCTCATGTATTCTGGAAGTGCATCCGTAAAGACATGTGCAAGCAAGGCGCATATCTGCGTGAGACAAAGCACCAAAATTAAGGTCATCACTGAGGAGCTGGAAAAAATATTTTTCTATTTCTGAAAAGAACGAAGTTAAACTTCTCAGGAAGAAATGTTAGATCTTGTTGTCTACACAGGAATTAGGTCTTTTTTTTAATCCATAAAATACACAGTATCATATGGTGCCTGAACCTTAATTCAAGTAGCTCAACAACATGAATAAGAAAATGCCAGGTCCATTTAACTGTGTCCTTTGTCAAATGCCAGTAGAGATGGTGACTTTTTATAAATATCCAGTAGTTAAAAATATAAAACACTGTAAGTAGATAAGGCCGCATTGGTTGTATTAACGTGAGGTCATTTCACCCTTTTATGATTCCTATACTTTGGCTGAAGACACATATTTTGTCCTATCCCTTAAAATAGCCTGTGGGTCTGGAGAGTTCTTAGAAAGAAGTCAGCAGAGACCTACATCAAAGGAGAGCCCAGAAAAAGCATCACAGCTCCGTATCAATCTGCTAGCTCCAAGGGCGCCCCGGAAATTTAACTCTATGGGATGTAGGGATGCACTCTCAATAGCATAGCCAAGATGGTGACTGTTTTGTGGCTTTCCCACTGAAACATATCCATTTTGGGGCACAGCTGAGCAAAGAATCCATGTACAGCTTTAATACTCAGCCATGCACCATCCAGTGGAAAACACTTCTCCAGCAATAAATAGCTGAGGTTGTTGTTACTGAAACCTTTACTTGCGCCTGTGAGACTTGTTCTTTCATCAAATTACTTTAGTTTAATTGAGAAATCTATATTCACACAGGGGGCATTAGCATGCTGGGATTAAAATGATGAGCATTTCCACAGGCCTATCTATTTGTATGATGGACTGAAGATTGAATTTTCTCGCAGTTGTGCAACTAAATATAGAAGGACGACAATACAGCGTATTTGAAATTCGCCTTGACCACACATGCACACCCTGTGAAGTGCTAAGCAGTTCTGACTCTTTGTAGCCTGTCCCCTTCCTGCTCTTGAATTTTTTATGCCACCTTTAGATTGCTGGGTCTTGATATTACTGCAACGTTGTCTGATTTAGGATTTACAACATTTATTGACGGCACGAAAACACACTCCCCCTCATATCTCTATAACTCTTCAGATCCTAATGCTGACCATGATCTCATTACCTATTGCTCAATGTCTAAACCTTGCTGTTTAAGTCAAATAGACATTTCAGGATGATATGTAAAAAGATTTGTTAACATTATGAGATCGATTCACTGCAATGAATTTAAAACAGAGAATGCTTACTGACGTGTGTCACTACATCACGCACACACTGTTGTTTATAAAACCTACGAGGTTTTACAAGGTCCATCATAAGATAACCTCTAAACAGAAAAGCAATGAATTGTGCCTATGCAGAAAAAAAGCATTCATGAAAACACACACTGAATTATGAGAAGTCAGTCATGAGTCCAGCTTTAATTTTTCTGACACATCTCATTAGTGTGCCCATTGCCTTAAACTCTGATTATCAGGCTCTGGTGTGAGAGGCACGGCATTGTCTGAGGGCACGTCTCTGCCTGAGGGGTGCGAGCGGGAGTCTCCCCTTTGCAGACTGCGTGCAGAGGCTGAGCGGGACCTGTCTGGAGGGGCAGAAAGGCACAGAGATGTCTCTGGAACACGAATGCTGTGGGCAGCAGCTTGGCAGCTCCCTCTGCCCCTGCTGCAATGGGCTTAGCAGGGCTGTCCCAGAACTGTACTGTCTCCACACCACCATCATCTCTTCCTGCGTGGAGAACCCCTCTGGCATCTCCAGCTTGACAACCAATTTATGATGTGCTGGGAGGGTGCTCTTCTTGTCCACGTTTATCTTTGAAAGCCACTGCTGTGACCTGCAGGCAAGTCCCCCACCAATTCCATGATCCATGTTTGTCTCTCCTTCCTGCGCTGTGCCAATCAAGAGGGACAGAGCTGCATAGAGAAGGGGGCAGATAAATGGGGGAAAAATTTACAAAAATGGGCAGGCCAAACTCTATGCATATTGGCAGTCTACCAATCCTCATTGGCCCCTGACCCTGAAGACATAATGGCCCAGAAACATCAGATTCTCTCTATTTTTATATCACAAATCATCGTTTGTTTGGGTTAAAAAATTGACTTCAGTTAAGCATCATCATTTATCTACATACATGACACGGATGAGACAGCACACTAGTTTTGCTCATATTACTGTCTATGTACCTAGGAATCAGGGACAAATGCACATATATAGAAGTGATAAATGTAGAAGCTCCTCTACTTTAAATGCCTCTTTGACTTTTCCACCACTCATGCAAAATTATTTCTGTCAATATTTTAATTTCATTCAGGAAGGGTGGAATCAAAGAAAGAGTGACACGCAGAAAAATTCTTGTCAGCAAACTGGTGACTACATACCATAATTAAGAAATAATGTAAAGAATGAAGAAGCTTGATATGAATGCTGTTTTATTTTTGTGAGTTTAGTGCTAAAGAATCAAGGATGAGAAGACAATATTCATCACTGTATACTATTGTAAGATGAGTTATATACATAAATGATCATTTCTGTAATCATAAGAATATTAATGCAACAGCTAATAAATAAAATAAGCACCAGAGGACAAGAATGTGACCTTAAAATCCTTACTCAGCTGCCCTATTAACTTTCTGAACACCACTGAAAGTGTGTGTCAGCTGCTTAAATTAAAGGGAGAGTAATTAAAATTACACAAATAATAGGTGACTGGGGTCAGTCTCCATCACCCTATCTCCTATATTTCAGAGTATTTTACATTTTTTTCCATCAATATGCAATCTTAATTTTCCTTACACATCTCTCAGGTACTCTTGGTTTAAAAACAACTTACCACAAGAAGCAGAGTTGTTGACTGATGGTCAGAGCACAGGTTTTGGGGCCATACTCTTAAATCCCTTCCCATAGTGTATAAGGCAGGTCGATTTCTCGGTATCTTTGAGTATCACTGTACTTTTTGTCATCTTTCTTTTTAAACAAGCACTTATAGTAGGAAAAAAGGAAAAGAAAGAAAAATCAGATCTATATTTCAGATCTATACCTAAGATCCCCTTTTCCATGAAGATAGCTCACATACAGCAAATGAGCAAAAAAGTTATATACTCTTCTCCGGGACATTAAAAGTCACGCGTAGAATAGAGAGTGCCTCGATAATAATTCAGACTTTTGTATTTTTACTGTAATAAGAGTAATAATAGTAATAATCATAATAATAAAAGACTTGAAAAAAGTGAGACTGGGAATTGAACCAGACAAGACAAGAGAAACCCAAATGGCAGCAATATCTCCCCATAGGGTCCTGACCAGAAATAGTTCTTTCCTCAGAAAACATTGAGAGGCTTCTCTTAATGCCAAAGCATTTTACAGTCTTTGCTGGAAGTCATTGCACAGGTACGAATTATTTAATAATAACCATGCTGACAATTTATAGGCATTCAAGTATTGTCCGTAAAAAAGGATTTTGAGGGCACGGTCTAAGCACAGCATCTAATGCATGTCTTCAGCAACTCTTGGAATGCAAGAAATAATTGGAGCTATTTTGTGCTGTTAGTACTATATATTGATAAGGTAAAGGGGGAAAGGTCTAACGGAGGCATCTGCCTCCTTGATGGGAGCATTCTGCAGCCCGCAGAGGCAGGAGGAAGAGAGGGGAAGGGGCTTGCAGCTTTTGGGAGCCCAGTGCACAGATGGGTTTCACAGGTGCTCACACCATTTCTGTGCCCTTTGCAATGCAAGGGCAGTACTGCCCAAAGCATCGGGCACGGGTCCAATCCCCTGCAATGACTGCATGGGTTCACAGAAAACGGAAGGAGGGAATGAACAAACACTGGGATATGAAGCTATTATTATTGTTCCTGGTGTAAATAAGCATTTAAAGCCCTTGCAGTCTCATATATTGACTTGCTAGAGGTAACAATGGATATTTGCCTAATTTTACTCACCTCAGTCCTACTAAACCTGCTTCGTACGCCTCTCTGCGTGATGAAGTCCCTTAATGTTTTATAAAATTCACTCTTCATTAAATAATCATAATTATTTTTCCAAATGATTTAGCAGAATTGAAAGTATTAGTTTTCTTCCTCTGTAGTCCCACCTGTGCAGGCTCTAGGTCAACATTTTTTTTGTTGAGGGGGTGCTGGGCTCTGGCTTAGATTTGTATGTGCTCGTTAAGGCTCTGATTTCAGTGGGAACTCCAGAGACTTGTAGCGAAGTCCTGCTGTTACGGCTATTAGTGTTGTAGCTCTGGAGAGCCATACAGGACATTTGCTGTATTAGGCCTGAGGGTAAGCCCGACTCTCTCATCTGGAAGAGGTATTCTGATCAATGGATGAATACGAATGATTCATAAAATGCGCCCTGAATAAGTAGAAAAGGAATTATTCCATAATACTGGCATAGGAGTCAGAGAAATATGTGTGAACACAAGTAGGGTTTGTCAGAATGGGCTTTAGCAGCCTCCTATCTGCTCTCACCGACTACAGATCTTGTCTTTCTTCCTTGAGTTGCATCAGGCACAAGCTCACCCAAGCTGGAAGTTTAGTCTCAGTAAATCATTAGTAAATCAGAGCACACTAAAAAAAAAACCCAAACAAACCCACAAAACCAAACCAAACAAAAAAGGCAAGATGCCCCGCTATATAACTACTTTATCCCTCATAGCTACTAAGTGGTCATAAATATCTCTAGCTCTGGTAAAACACGAGGGAGCATGGTGTATATACTTAACGTACCAGTATTATTTACTATGTTTCCAAGGCTTTGGGCTATGGAAAAATCTACTGAGACTGAATATCTACAACAGAGAGCAATGATGCATTTGGCACAAAATAAGATTGGATTAAACCAAACCAAATAGATTAAGCCATTCTGCAGCTCTTTCCCCTCCTTTCTGGCTCTGAAATTCTTCTTTACAAGTAGCTCCATAGAAATCTTATTCTGCATGATACTGAATTCCGATATGATCCAGCTATGCCACTTAACCAGCTATTAGAGATGATGGGGAGTCGCTCTCTTTTTGAGAAAATTCAGGAATGTACAATTCTGCCTCATGACAGATGAGCACAGTGGTGGCTACACACTCCTCTTACCAGAGCAAAATAAACCTCCCTCCAAATCATGCCTTCACCTCAGGAAAGAAGTAAGATCTAAAATACGCTCCCTCCCCATACCTCATACCTTGCACAATGAGAGCAATTCAATATAGACCTGCTGCTGTGTAGGGTGGCTTCTTGTGAGTTGGCCCTTGGATGTGCATGTCTGGAGGTCATGTAGGGCCATCAGCATCCAGCTACCTTCTGCATAGCCTTCTGTTTGGGGAAAGCCAGCAGCTCGATGGTAGGGCACTAACTGACAGAAGATCTTTGGTTAGATTTTCCTCTACAGGTAAACTTTGGAGGCTTTCCCGAGTATTTAAATTCTTTCTTCAGATGGTTAGGGAGATGTAGTCAATTATTTCTTCAAATATTACAAATGGAGACTAAGTGAGCCAATCCAAAAGAAGAAATTTTTTTTTCTCTCTCTCTCCCCCCCCAGCCCCCTCTGACCTTTCCTTTATCCATCCATTTTCCTTGTATTTTTGTCATTTCTCAGTAAAATTGAAGACAGATGGGAAATGTAGTTTCTTACAAAGTCATTGCTGGTTAGAATGTCACTGAACTCGAAAAGATTTTATTGCGGTCCTCCTAGAAATTGTCTCTCTTCAATATTTTCCTAACCACCACCTTTTTGTGATGGCTGAATTTAGGGAGGAAATTCTCATTTTAAACAGTCTATTTTTACAGCAACTTATCAAACAGTGGCCTTTAGCTGTTGTTCTGTGACAGCCACTCTATTAAAATCCTGATGTAAACAAGTGGAGAAGGTGAACTGGAAGTGCAGATATTTGCACAGCATTACTGTCAGGTAAAATTTTAAAGATAGGTTTTATGAACCCATTATTTGCAGTCAAGGCTTTTGACTACAGCATCTGAAATCATTTAAGTAGACAAAGTGTTTTGTCAAAACATACTGCTGGGAGTCAGTATGTAGCTTCTTTTTATGTAATTCAATTTGGTTCTCTTGTTTGCATGAAAGTGGGATATCTAGCTGGGCAGCAATAGTGGTGCTGTGTATGATCACAATATGGTGACTTTCCAGTGTAATTAACGTTAAATGCCTTTTGTTTTCATTTAGTGCTTAATGCATGCATAATTGCAGCGTACATACAGATCTACCAAGGAAGATGCTTGAGGGCTTTTAAATAGAAACAACAAAACCCAAAGATTACATAGTTGCCTTCTCAGGAGTAGGAGATGCACAAGAAAGTATGCCCACTTTAAAAGCATGAATCTCTGTGTCCTGTCAAGTTTTGCTTGACATACTATTTGAAAGAGATGGGCACTTTAAAGAGGCAGAGCTATTGCTGCTCTTTCAGCCCTGAGCCACCCGGCTGAGGTGATGCTGAACAGGACTGCCCTGTGACAGGTTGGCTTTGCTACGGCCCTCCAAGCAGTTGTATAAAGGCAGTGTTGTTAGAGCACGGTTTGTGCTAGCAAACCTTCCTCCACCCCAGAACACCAGCCTGAGAGGGCTGAGATTGCCTGCGCGTGAGGCACCTTTTGAAGAACGTAGCCTAAACATTCACCAAATATTTGCCCACCCACTTAGGAGGCTTTCTGGTCTGCATGTTTCCAGCTCCTCTACCTCACCTGGAGCAGCAGCAGGCACAGAACGTGGCCCAGGGATTAATAGGAAGTTCAGTAAACCTGAGCCTGTTTGTTGGCTGGGGTCTTCCTGAGGTACTGAGTGGTACCACAGAGTTTATGGCACCTTTTCATATAAGATCAGCATTTTGGCCAAGCCACACCTCAGAGTATTTTTCATGTTCATTTTGAATTCACAAATATACTTTGAGAAAGTTGGGAAAAGATGGAACCGTAACAGTTCCAAATGTAATTTCCAAATATACTTAGCTACTACTGTCAAAAGAAACAGTGATGACAGGAGGAGGAGAAGGCATTTAGCTCCTCACGCAGCTCTTCTCCATTAGCATATTGGCAGAACGGTAGTAGGTAGATGCAGAAATCTGAGGAGATAAGAGAAAAAGAAAGCATTTACCAGACAGTAGTAATGGTAAGTGTAAGGGGAGAAAGATAAGCGGTGCAAAAGTTGTCAGACAAAAGGACAATAACTTGGTGCAATAAGATTATAAGTCTTTTAGTAGATTCTTTCCATCCAGCCCTTCCTTTTAGAACTTCATTTTGATCTGCTACACATCAAAGCCAGATGAATAGTGTAAAATGCTCAGGCATCTTTTGCCCAGACATAATCCTATATCTCTGCACATAAATCAGGTCATTTAATTAGTTATTACATAGGGTAGGGATTGAGAAAGCTAACAAAAGGAAGAAAGCCACAATAACTAATATATGTTACTAAGACCCTGTCTACACAACCATGTAATACCATTGTAGCTGCATCAGTTAAGAATGTGATTGGAACAAACTTCCATGGTGTATGCAGTTTATTTGAAGATAATTCTTACCTTAGTGTAGCATCTCCCTGCAAAAATGGTGTTTTTATAGCAGTACACCCCAGACTGATATTGTGATAGGCCTCCAAGACCTCTTCCATGCATCACTTGAGCCACACAGCTATAATCTTTGTGTATTTGTAGTACCACATTTCAGTCTTGTGCTCCCTTCCTTTCAAAATTAGTCCTGGTTGTACCATTTAAACTACACTGTTTTCTAAGCCAATTACTTGGAGCAGTAGTATACCAGCCTCAAGTCCTGTTCTGCCACAGCTGCAGAAGGGGCACTGAAATGGCATGATACCAGCTCTGTTTGGCCCTGATCCAGCAAAGCACTTAAACACCTGTTCAACTTAAAGTATATGAGTAATCCCATAGAAGACAAGATGATAAATTCTTTGAAGCAGTACCTGCTTAGATTCATAGACTGTGAAAACAGAAGGGAACATCTAAACATCTTGTCTGACCTCCTGTATACCACAGGCTTTCTTTGAATTCAGTCTTGCTCAGTCTTTCTTTCATGAAAAAAAAATAAAAGTTCAGCTCTAATGTTTAAATTTTCAGTGATGGAGAAACTACCACAGTTCTACATAAATTGTTCCTATGATTAACAATCCTCACCAGGACAAATTTGTACCTTTTTTCAATCAAGACCTTACAAGGTCCTTTGGATTCACTGAATATTGTTGTGTTTTTATTAATTTGACTGAAAAGGCACGTGTTATCACTTTTTTTTTCCTTACACATGCTTATAGACTGCAATTAAATCAGCCCTTAATTTTCACTTTGACAAATTGATAGGCAGTGTTCTCGGAGTTTCTCAATACACAGCAGATTATTTGGCCTTTAATCATACTCCTGTCTCTTCTCAGACTCCTCTTGTATTGTTCTACTTCTCTACAAGTCTGGTTTCTGGAATAAGACACAGTATTTCAGGAGAGGTCATTGCTCACCATAGAGGCAATAGAGATTCCTTCTTATAGTCCCTTTTTTCCTCACCAGGGGTAAGACAGGACCTTTTGGCTTCATGGTCACACTGAAATTTTACACAGAACCATTCTTCACCTGCCAATCCTTTCAGTGTAATTGTTTTCTAGGACAAGTGCAATCTCCTTCAAGTGCCCACACACATTCTTTGTTGTTCCTCGGTATATGATCTTGCCTTCACCGAAATGCATAGTTTGATAGTGCCCAACTTAATTGTGCCCAAAGTATCCTACAACAGTTTTCATTATTCCTTCATCTCTTATTTATATGCTCTATTCACAGTCTTAGTGTTTTCTGCAACTTATTGTGACTCTTTTCTTCCACATCATTAATTAATATACCAAATATAGTAAGATTAACAACACACCAAAAACATCCATACTCAGCAGATGATCCAGCATTTCCAATTACATTTGCAGACCAACGTCATGTTTAACCCATTTAATATGTACCATATTATTTTGTAATATTCAGATTTTGTAATAAAATGTTGGGTGATATCAAATCAAGGTACTTCACACAGAAGTGTGTGAATATGTATAACATCCTAAAGTTTTCATCAAAGGATACCAAGTTATTCTGATGAGAATAGGTTTCATTAACCCTTACTGATTGTCTTAAATTATGTCACTCTCCTTGCCTAATGTTGCAATTTCAATTTCACCCTATTATTTGCTTGTAATTTCTATATTTCTTTAAATTATTATTATTATTTAAACAGTTTGGGCTGAAGATCCACCTTGAGAAGTTTAACTTCTGAGAGGTAAGAAAATGTTGAAAAAAAAAAACAACAGAGGAAAAAAAACCTGTTTCTAATGCAGAAACCATTTTAATGAAGAACGAAAAAGCAAGAAAGAGAAAAAAAATCAGCTATTGAGAAATGTTTGGAAAGACTATAGCACAAAGCACAGGGGGGTTGCTAGGGATGACAGAAGTATATTCAAGGTACTCCTAATGCTAAATAAAAGATTCCAGGTTGAAGAATGAGTGACAGAAAGCAGCAGACGAGACCAAGGCACTAACCTTGTGTAACCACTGCTTCTGTGCAACTAAACAGCAACCACAGTTAATCATGGGTTTACACAGGAAGAGAAGAAGCCTTAGCACATACGGAGTCTGATCTCATGAAACCTATCCATGTACATAAGTAATTTCATCCAGCATTTCAGCTTTCTTTCATGCACCCTACCCAGAGCCAAACAGGAACCAATGCCACAACCGACTGTTGCCATTGACAAACACAGGAAAATGCTGGAACTTGGCACGGTGAGGACGTATTCAGCTAAATCTGGTTTCTCTTTTCCCAGAGAAGAGTACTTAAAAAAGAAGAAAAATAAAAAGTAGTCTTTGGAGAAGGACAGTTTTAACAAGATCTTTTCTGTTTGCTCCATCCCCCTGTGAGGGTTCAGAGCGCTGGAATTTCTGCAGGCCTCTGTTTGAAAATAAGGGGCTAATGAAAAGGTATGTGCATGGCTTGCTACCCCAAACTAGTCCTCCTAGAATATCCTGGGATTTGCCAAAGCACTAAATGACGTTGGCATAGAACACTTTAAGGGAAAAGTCACCTTTTATTCTTTGCTTTTCAGTATTTAGAAATGTAGCTTCAGTTTCCTTTGTGTTTTTTGTATAAAGGAAATTCATTTTGAATAGAGATGGGTCCATTTCTTTAGGTTTGATCTCAATGGATACTGAAGCTGGACTGCTGCGCCTTCCAACTCTTGCAATATCTGGGGGAAGAGAGGGCAGCTGGGTTTAGATGAAGAGGACAGAGGAATAGTGAAAAAAAGAAATATTTAACATGGAGAATCTCAATTGCTGAGAAAAACAGAGTTAATGTAAGGCCTAACTATTTCTATGAGGAATAGGTACAATTAGAACTTTTCCTAACATGCTACACTGTCTAATTTATTTTCAAGTCAACCAAATTCCATGCTGTAGTGAAACTTCCTCACGGCCATTTTAACCCATGAATCTATTGTGTGCTCCATGAAGGTCAACCTGTTCAGATACCCAGATGGAGGTGGGACATTGCAGACACACGGTTCCAGGGAATGCATGCTGCTCAGTGGAGAACCGGGTCCTCAGAGATCACAGGTAAGCTTTATTTTGCATACATCAGCTCTGCCTTTGGATTTTTTTTTAGTCATAATGGTTTTTCAAATACGTGGTAGAAACACAAAAATCCACTGCTGTTCAGGGAAGTTCTGCATGTGCTCAGACACCTTTTCTTTCTCTGCTTTGGATCTATTCCTTCCCCAGTGGTAAAGCATCGTGGGGAATCCTATGATGATAGAAGCAGTCGATACCTTTGTAAGAACAGAGAGCTGTCTTTAGCACATGTATGCCTTTAGTTCAATAAACAACCTAGGTCTGCACCTAATTTTCCACTGAAGGATCTAATACCAGCAGAGAACATTTGCAGCATGGTACAACGCTAGTCTTTTTAGTTAGATATGCCCTTGACTGCAGTGAGACTCATTCTTCTTTCTAGGATGGAAGGGGGGATTCTATCATCTGTGATTTAAACTGATACATTTTTTATAATGCAAATAACTTTCTACTAGGCTCAAATATTTGTTACCTAAATAAATAAAATAATTTAAGAAAATAAAAGAAAAAAGGGAAAGGGAAAGGGAAAGGGAAAGGGAAAGGGAAAGGGAAAGGGAAAGGAAAAGGAAAAGGAAAAGGAAAAGGAAAAGGAAAAGGAAAAGGAAAAGGAAAAGGAAAAGGAAAAGGAAAAGGAAAAGGAAAAGGAAAAGGAAAAGGAAAAGGAAAAGGAAAAGGAAAAGGAAAAGGAAAAGGAAAAGGAAAAGGAAGACAGACTTTGGGGATCAGATTCCTGGCATTAGTAAAAGAGCATAATCATTTTGGGTGCCACAGCTGGCAGGAATAGGGTAATTTTTTGTGGATAGCCGCAGTGTAGTAGTTAACTTGATGAGAAATTGCAACACAAATTCTGATGGTGTCCCAAGTGTCCCTGAGAAATTAAGATATACTCAACATTTTTAAAAACAGGCAGTCTGTTTCTGGCTTTGTCTGTGCAATTTTAAAAGTTTGGGAGAGAAATATTCTTTTATACCTAATGTTGAAATTCATCCTAAATGTGTTGCATCTTTATTACCTATTGACTGTGGTGAAGGAGAAGACATTTTAAGAAAATATGTTTCAATGATAGAGCAAAATAAACAGTGGAACATATAACTGGTAACTCATTAAATAAGAAGTCCATGCTTTTATCTGGCTCTTCAAACACATTTTAGGCACTTCAACAAGATTAGAAAAACACTTTTATGCCAAAAAAGAAACTCCTTTAATCACTTCTCTTCTAAGAAGATACCTGCATGAAAAGAGGAGAATTAACCTCTCTGCTGCCACTAGTCCTTTTACTGCAAAAAAGCATTTGTAACATTTCTAATCCATTTGGTTCTGTCAGATGGAAACAGCTATGTTTTCAGAAGCATTAATCATACGGGAAGATATTTTCAAGCACGTATCTTGCTGGGAAATTATTAGTATACACTAGACCATCATTAGTCTACTCTAATGGAACAGCAAGAGCCCCAGTTTTCCCAAGTGCCAGAGACAAGGCCAGCTGATCACGTTCGTTACAGTCCAAGACTACTTTTGTTTTTGTAGTTTTATTTACCCTATTGCATTGCAGAGAAGGGAAAAAAACATTCAAAAACTTCTAGTTGTAGCAATTTAGTGAGTAAATGAAAGCCAACAGGGAAAGAAGGGGTGAACAAATAAGAGTCACCATCAGATGTGTGCATCCCACTGAACTAGGTACAAAATAACCACTGCAGTGTAAGATGACAAAGTAATTAAATAATGTGGTCAAAACCAGAAGCAAGACTATATATATATATAAACATATTTCAGCATTGGACACAATCCCTAAGGCTGGATTGTCCCCATGAGTGCTTCTGCAAATCCATCCAACAGCATAACAACACAATGAGATCATACAGCTCTTGGGTGGGTTTGTTGGGACTCTCTTTGGGATCAGCCGAAAGCCTGAATGTCAGGTGGGGGAAAACCTGTTCACAGACTAGATCTATCTGCCCCACTCCCTAGCCTTGAGCCTGGCCAAGGCCAACCTCCTGCAGATGGAAAGTTCAGCTGTTGTGCCGCCTCTTTTCATTCCTCAGTGGAAAAAGGAGAGGTGCTGATGGGGGAAGGTGGTTTCCTATTTCAGCAAAGAGCATTCTGTTACCACCTCTGCTGGTCCCACCAGGTGGTCTTAATGTGGTCTCAGAAGATAAAGTACCTGCATCTCTCATTTTTTAATTTTTTAGGTCCTGTTTTTGGAAACTGGTATAGATAAAATAAATAATGACCTCAGGACTATACCACATCTTTTCTGAAAGGCAAAACTCTTAATTTTTTCTTATCCTTTTGAAACTACTCTTGCTTTTCTTGCTCCCAAAATGCAGTGAAGTAAGACCACGTTTTAGTCTGCTCAGACCCATCAGCACTGCCTTCACATCCCAGCAGGTATCCTGCTCATTTTTGGGTTTCTCCAGACAGTAGGTAAACTTCTGGATACTTCTCTGACTTAGAAGAGATGTGCTTTTGATGTCTGCCTATAGGAACCTTAAACTTGGGGTCCTCCTATTATTTTGTCCAACAAGGCAAGGCATTGCAGTCAAGGGAGATGTTATTGTGGAAATAACAGACTATGTTCAAGGGCAGTGAATAAGTTCCCTTTCAATAAAAGCACACATTACGTCCAAGAACAGTCAAAAGGGTTAAAATACAATCTTTCCAGATAAGTTTCTAGCCATATCAGGCTCAAAAAGTCAAAAGATTTGAAAGCTATTAGTACTTCTGTAGATCATCCTCTTCCAGACGCTCTTTTTTCTTTTTTTTTTCCCCTTTAACTGACAGGTTGCAGTTAAAAATTAAAGTAAAAAGAGGCCCTCTTTTTGCTACATACTTTTAATGGAACTGAAGCCAAAATAAGTCAGACTAAATTATGGGAGTAAATGACCTCCTGGGAAGTATAATACCAAATTCCAAAGAACTGTAAAGAGTTTCCTTTGATCTTTTTAGCTTCACAGCCTGAAATTCAAAATCTGTATTTAATTTTAGATTGCATATGCCAGCTTTTAAGTTTCCTTTCTAACATGATATATCATTTTAAATGATAGGACACCTTTAACTTGTATTTCTTGAAAATGCTGACTATCCTTTCTTTATTCTTTTACACTATAAAAACAGATATAAATATTACTAATTGCAAAAATAATTTGGGGTTGGGTGCTGTAATGGATAAACCATTGACCTTCACTTAAGAGACTGTGCCTCCAAGTTCAACCTGAGTTTCTAAGTGAAATGACTTTGATCTGAGACAGAAGTAACTTCAGTTCAATGCCCTAGAGGATATAGATCTAGAAAAAAGGACAAGCTGAGCACTTCACTATATATTCCTGTTACAATTTAGGAGGTAGACAAAGGATGCTATTTTTCAAATGTGGTATAAAGGGCCTATTTCTTTCTATGGCGACCGAGTCACATTGCAAGAACTGTGTTCCTAAACAAGAAATCTCAGAAGGCACAACAAGCTGTATTAGTTCTTGGCTGGAGAATTCTCTGACCTATGCACTTGAGCACAGACTTTAGATATGGGCAGCTGGATTAATCTCCCTCTTGAGTCCACAAGTGAGCCACAAAACTCTTTATGCCTTAAGCATTATGAAAGATGCCACCTTTCTTGAGGAGAAGTAGGTTGTAGCAGGTTGGCTGGAAGCACAACACACCAGAGCAGCTGCTAACCATTGAACTCGTACTGTAAAAGCCCTAGGAAAGGTGCTTACACACAATGTGTTGTTATGTGTCTGTCTGATGATCAGCAAAACAAAGGTATAAATATGGTCCAGAATTTTGCAATATAATAGCATTCTGAATTGGATCCTGGGGGAATAATTTGTAATGCGTAATTTATCTGCTGAATTTAGTTTCTTCTTCTACTAACAAAATATCCATAAAGTGGTCATGATTGCCTCACACATGTTATTTTTTAAATGGAGGGACTAATTGATAAAAATTCTCTCTGATTATTTGGAGTTATTTAAGCTATACAGAGATAGTTCCAACTGACTGGTTAAATTACATGGTTTTGTTTCACTTTCCTGATTCTGAAAACCAACCAGTCAACCAAGCCACCCCTGCCCCGCAGCATTTCCTATATGCGAACACCTGGCGTGAATGTAGAATTTTCTTTTCCATGAATACACAAACACAATAAGGTGCTCTGCATTTTCTGCAGTTCTGAAAGGGTGGAGCCTTTTTTAACTGTGTAAAAGAAACGGCCTTGAAGCAGGAGGCTGAACTTTCTGGGGTCAATCACTACAGATTTTAATCCAACTCTTACTTCTTATCACAGCCCACCCCAGACAGCAGTTACTGTTACCTTCCTTCTTCCTAGTGAATTGCTGACAAGTCATCCAGCTGGTCTCTGAAAAATAGAAGAGATCAAATATATACAAAATAATTTTGAAATTGTATAACCTCAGAGAAAAATAGCAATGGCAACATTGGAACAGAACAATGAACTTAGTCAATGTAAAATTGGGTTGTGCGTAAGCCCTTTCACTCACTGACAAGGTAAAACAGATTGACGTGCTTTGAGGCTGTGGTTGCTGATAAGAAATGCCATTTGTAAGCCTTTTTACTCCCAGCCAAAGTGGAAGCAATTAAAATATCTAGAAGTAGCCTTCTTCTCCCCATCCAAGCAAGAAGCTCATCTGGGCTTCCCTAGCAGTAATCCTATCTGCCACGCTTCTGGAGAGAGACAGACCAAAAGCAGCACAACCCTGGAAAACCTCAGTGCCAGCAGTTTGTACAAGTTGGAGAAAGTACAGTTAATAGGTATATTATCCTGTGTGCTATGACTGGCTGCCCAATAGGTTCAGAAAAGAATATTGTTGCCTTTGGTTTACCTATTTATATACATTTGACAGTTTTTCTGCTCATTTCTGCTCACTACAGTACTTTTTTTCTGCAAAGGTCTAACAATAGAACCAAGTTATATGGAATAATTAATTTAGGAAGACATCTGAAAACAAAATTATTAATGCAAAACAAACAGTTCTCAAAAGATCAAGGTTGTCTTGTGCCAACAATCTCTTGAATCTCTCCAGGCCATCAACAAAGTTCTAAACTTTCTCAAAGTTTGGGATATTCAGGTCTGGTTTACTTTACCTTAAGTCTGTAATGGATACTAAAATTTGTTGATTCAAGCTTTCTTATTTCTAGTATTACAATACTAGTCAGCATTTACATAAAGCTTAATATTTACCCCAGCAGAAGCCAATTTATGTTTGTTAGTACTCTATCTATGATTTTAAATGCTCCCGAAAAAAAAGAAAAAACCCAAAGAAACAAACCAAACCAAACCTCTGATTTTTATTAGAGAACTATGAAAAAGAAACTCCAGACTCAAGGTGGTCAGTTAATTATGAAAGATATACATTTTTTGTCTATTAATCCTGCACATGAAAGTTTCATTCCCATGTAAAACTGGGTGCAAATTCATTTCAAATGCAAAGGCACATCTGTATAACATTCCTGCACATAAGCGTTTTCACGAGCTTGATGGGTAGTTTTATGACCAGCTGAGAGAAGGAAACTGAGCCGGGGATCAGAACAGACTCACAGTGAAAGTGCTGGCAGTCATTTAAAACTTGAGCAGACAAAGCATTCCAGAACACATTGTGGTTTTTAAGTGAAAGTAGAAGAGATAGACAGAGAAAACCGCATTTAAATTGTCTGAACAAACCCCCTGCTGAGAGAAAGGTGGAGGGATATTACATATATATAAATATATATATTAGCAGATCAACAGATTTGACACTATCATGCCTCAGTTCCCCACTGCATACACAATTGTCTTACATCTGGTACTCAGGTGGTGCCCCACACTGAGACTGCACTGTTTTCTCCCAGAGCCATCAGACTCCAAGGCTGATGGAGAGAGAATGATTTTTCATACTTTGTATTTACATTCTTAAATAGCTACTGTGCTTTTAACAATAGGAAAACAACAGCAATAATGTTCTGCCCTATAGGTGAATCTATGTGTTATCTAAAATACTTACTTCATGATTTTTGCACATATTTGGTTTTTGAACCATTGCAAAAGATTTTTGAAAAATTGGCAGATGACGACTCCACAGTGCTAAGCAACCTCAGGATCTTATTGGCAGCCAATGAGTCGTCTGCTTTATAGGCATCAAACACTTTGGAGCTGTAAAGAAACACGAAAGCATATTAACGACTATTTTCACCCTCGACTATTTCTCTCACATCTCTCAATTATTTTAAATTAAAGATTGGTAAATTCCTTTACTGTGAAGCATGTAGAATTTTACAGTTACATAATCTGATGCAGTGTCAGTCCATGACACTTTCATTATTCTATTTTTTTCTGACCTTGTTCTTGGTTTCATGTATGTAAATGAGGAGAAAGAACCGTCTCGTCTCTGATCGTTTCAGAGTTCTTTTGATCCTCCTCAGGGTGTGAGTGCATGTGTTTGTACACACACCGGTGTGATGGAGTTCCTGGCTCGGCCGTGAGAGCTTTTAGGTGCTGAGATAATGCAAATAATAAAAAAATCAGAGTTGATTTATGTCCTTGGATGTGCAGATGCCTAATTAGTATTCAAAAGGCATTATTTTCAATTGGATGCAGGAATATATATTGTGTGCCAACTGTGTGATTCATACTGACTAATACAATATAAGTAATAGACTTGTTTATTTGTTTGCATTTAATTTAAAAGAAAAAGGTTTCTGACCATCCCTCTTCAAGATTGCATCAAGCCATTGTCCCAGAAAAACCCCACATAAGTGTTTATTGAAATGAATTTCAAGATAGGGTTTGATAAGTTGGAAGGCCATTCTCTCCTTGTGGAGCTAATGTATCTCCCATTACCATTAAATGGTGTTATATGTGCGTATTAAAGGAAGAATATTAGTGATTAATAACAACCCACATTTTCCAGTGTGCTGAACTCTTTCAGGAACCAGTGAAGGTCCTGAGAGCTGCCTAGTTTAGCTAAACTGTACCCTAAATGAACATATGTTTTACAGCAGATCTTTAAATAAACCCAGTGGATTCAGTGATCATTTCAAGGTCAGTCCAGTGTTAACTTTTGACATACAGCGATGTAGTTAAGTGTGCTTAAGAGTAAGAAATAGTATTTATTTCAGTGCTGGCAAATAGTGGTGGTTGGTCTGTCTGCAGCTCCCAAATTAGGCCGTTTTAGCACTCAAAAGCACTGTGGGGTTTTTTTCCCCTTACTGGTTAATGATATTAACTAGTCATTTGTTCCTGAGAAAAGAAGGAAAAAGATGTGTGTTAGGCTCATAGTAACTTCAATTAGTTGTTAGCAAAAGGTTTTATCCTGGTAGCAAAACCAGGAAAAAAATCTTTTAAATTAATTTGAAGATGCCTACATTTAGAGAATGGCATTGCTTTAACAGGGCTATGCAAATGAGTCCAATTTAGCATCTTGTATTCAGCTGGAAACCATTGCTAAATGATCGGGATAGCCAGTCACAGATATTAAAATGAATTATATCTAATCTGAATTTTAGTCACGCTACATTAACTAATAGAAAGTTATTAACATTTCAAGAGAAAAAAAGCTTTTGCCTGCAAAATTAACAGTGGCTGAGATGTGACCTGTGAGCCATGCAGCCTGATCACTGTAATGACAGTGTAATGGCATATTTACATTAAAATCTCTGCAGCTAATATGTGATTCAGAATTGGACGTTAAGTCGAGGATTATTTAGTCTGGCCTGTTGGCCTTTCTCTAAGTAGTTTTTTTTTACTTCAATACAAATCTGAAACTTTTCATTTCATGACTATTTATGTGACTAGTTTCTATGGCTATGTCTCTCCATCTTTACATCAGCTGCTTTATATGGCCAGCTTACTCTTTCATTTTTCCTTTCCTTTTCCAATATATTTATCATTTTTTGCGGGCATGTACAACTTCAAGAAACCCACATGAGTTGCAAGCCAGTCAGGAAAAGGGAAATGTTTTTCTACTTCATTTTTACTGCTAATTTGCTTCAAAAGGCAGTATGTTTTCATGTTTTCCTTCTTACACTTTTTAAATATACAGCACCCTGGAAAAAATGGATAATTCAAAGCCTTCTTTATCTGGATAGCAGAAAATGTGTAATTATAAAGCTATTCTTATCCTTAGCAGGCAATGACAACCTGCTACAGTTTCTCCTGCTACCAGTTCGTTTCTACCAAAGCAAAGGCTTTAAAGTTATGGACCTGATAACGTCGCAATTGTATCATCTATAGCATTTGTTAAATACGTGGAATACTTGCATATATGAATTTGTTTGGTTCATTATTTAAAAGACACAGCAACATCATGAAAAAAATAGAGAAAATGCAATGAATTTAAGAAGCTAACTGGATAAAATTATAACTTTCATTTGATAATCAGAGCTTGATTCAGAGAAGTCCAGTTTAAAGATGAGCTTGATTGAGCTTGTGTTGGTTATTTGTACGGAATGGAACATTTTCATAAAGGCTCAGACTCCAGCTGGACCTTCAGTGCTGAGAAAAAAGCTGCATACATTTTATTAATGCACGTTTTATTGTAATTGTGGTATTTAATTTTTGCATTAAATACATGTTTCCTTGCCATTTTCTATGAATCTATAGGCAGATATTATTTTACTGTGGGAGATACTTTTTTACTTTTAACAAAAACTTAAACGAAATGATAAAGCTAAAAGCAGTAATTAATGACCAAAAGCATATACCTTATGCATTGCAGATCTGGGTTTGTATTTACATACACCACCAGACAAATATATAAGTGCACAAATTTTATCCCTAATAAGGAATAGAATTGTCCCATAATTAGGTCTTCAACACGACCAGTATTCCTATGAATTTTGCACTTGCTGTTCTTTAAACTTTAAAAGAACAAGCAGAGCTTCATGCGACTCAACTTTTTCACTGGTTTGTTTTCTATTTACAAAGGATGTGTGCTGTGCTTCTGCTTCAACCTAGACATATGTCAATCACATAATAGTCATGATATAAATGCCATCTCCCCTCCATTTCCCAATTAGAAAAAGAGAATTAATATAGGGACATCTGTTTGACTGACAAATATCTATGCAGATAGAGCTCTGTGCACAGATTTGTAATAAACACAGGTGCTTCGTTTACTGCAAATGTACAGCTTCATCATATTTCTGAAATCTTTATTACGATGCAGTCATACAATAAATGCTGATTGAAGAAATAACTAGAAATTTGATCTGATATAACATGGTGATAAGCTTAACTTCATTTGATATTTCTGAAATCATCTCCTAACATCTGAATTTTCTGTTCAAAATGCACAGATAATACTGAGCTCAGAGCAAAAGATGCTTTCCTTCATGGTCCCAGGTGGACCACAGCTGCTTCGGGTCCCACGGCCAGTAGATTCTGATGGCACTGGGACCAAAGCAGCTTCCCTGATACAATGGGGCTGCCACTGAGAGCCCCATGATAATAAATGCCTTCAAAGGCATTTATTTTTTTCTTCTTCTCATACTTTGGACATAGTCAAGTACCTGTTAACATCATACCTACCGTGCAGCACTTTCTGCTGCCCTTTAGAGACGGATACCACTGCTGAAAATTAGACCAGCCCCCTAAAAATAATACTCGAGAATTAATTTTGGCTATAGTTACAGGACTGAGTTGTCCCTTTTGCCCACAACCCTGTGTGAACACCACCACGCCCATGCCCTCCCCCCCCAGCTAGGGATGCAAAATGCTCTCTCAGTATCGTATTTGACTTTAAAAATGCTATGTCCTCAGTTAAGTTAGGGTTCTTTTTTATTTGTAGTTTGCCTGTGACAATTACTGTCATTAATATTACCATTAATATTACCATTAATATGGCTTTGCTGTGCAAGGGCCAGGACCATTTTTTGCACTACTAGTGCAGCACACTTTTATTTCTATAACTGCCTCAGTGGTATTGTTACATTTAAATTTAAAAGCCAGTTTAATTAGCTGGAAAGACAAAGCATGTAAAAATGAAACTGCAAAATCTTTGATCTCCAGATTGATTAACAGTATCTGTGGTGAGCAGGAGAGGTTAGGAAGACAAGACAGAGAGGCATCTACGCAGGACTGAGCTGGAGACTCATAGATAGCTTGCGTTGTTTGCCTACGCTAACCATCTTCAAAGCTTTGAACAGGAAAATGGTGTGGCTCTAACAGCAGGTTTCATTATAAAATAGAATAGAAGTCAGGGATGCTGAGCTTATTTTTGAGAGAGGAGACTGGAAAGATAAAACCTTACTTAGTTAGGTCTGAAATGTTTTCAATGTTAAGTGGTTCTCAAAGGACCTCACTGGAATATGGTCTTCTGAACCAGCCAAGGCAGGTCGCTGGGAATTCAGCAGGCAAGAACAAGTGTCTCTCAGTAAGGTCCGTCTCCATCCTCAGAACTACCCTTTGAAAGCAGAGGTTTTCAGAGGGTGCTGGTAATGGTGAGAAAATTCCTTTTATCACAGACACAGGTTCACTGGTGAGCCCCCTTCTTCAGGAAAATGAAAAGATTCCTATACTTCATTAACAAAAAATTCTCAGATGTCAAATGCTGATCTACCACTTACTGCTGATCCCTTGCTTACGAGTTTCACTGCCAATAAACAAACTGCCATCAACGGAATTCTGCTGAATATTTTGCTTGCAATTAGGCAAGACCATACAACAATGAACTGTCACGAACTCACTATTTTCTTTCAGGTGCTTCATGGTTCACATACCAAAAACATGCCAGGAGACAATGTTGCTCTTTGCCTTTGCTGTGGGTAGGGAATGATTTGAAATTAGATTAGCTTTTGAGATGTGGCTTTAGCTATTTAGATAAGGGTATCTGCCTGCTTTGGTGACAAAATACTCAAGGAGGCGCACAAACAAGAGAGACGTGCTGCTTTCTGAAAACTGCATGGACCTCATCTATCTCCTTACTGCGAACGCTATCTGGGAAAGTTTGTTACTGACCTTACTACATGAGACCTGATTTCTCCCCCCTGCACCTCCTTCCAGCCATGTCCTATGGAATTTGCAGAAGACATTATTCCACTGATGTCTTCTGAAGTGTTTTTGGTGTCATGCAATTTTCAGATCCTACTGGGCTGTTCAAGTTGGAATTTAAACTCTGGTTTCCTGCATTTTGGGATGGTCCTCTCACATTGCATCATTGGCTTGAGAAAATTTCCCAGATTTGTTTTTTGTTCTGAGAAATTTCCTTTCCATAAATCAGTGTTTCTTCACACAACCAAAAGGAGTAAAATATACAGACGGGTAGGGAGGGAAAGGGATGTAAAGAATTCCCAGCTAACAAAGAGAAACAGTTCTACTACTGTCTTGAAATTGCTGTGAGAGTTTGGGGAACCTGCGTAAGTCCAACATTTTTAGGACATGATAGTTATCTTTATCAATTTTAATTTTGTGACAAGCTTGCTTTTCAATGGCTTGATTTTCAACATCAAAGAACTATCAATAAATGAATAAAATATCTATATAACAATAATGTGCTAATTATGGTGCATGTAGAGCAGGTTCTTCAAGCTTATCTGCAAAGAGATGCCATCTGAAGCTATCAAAAAGTCTTATTTTCAATAAGTGGATTGTCTTTAATGGAGCCCCTTTTAAACCACTTTTTCCTTTTGTAGGATTCATTAAATAACATACTTGAATTCTCTCTTTAACCCTCCCCCCATTGTTGCCCTCCAATGTTTCCTATGATATTCTTTTATTGATTAAGGGGTTTCCCCACCATTTGTGACAAGCTCCATTATCTACCTGTGCATCTATCCCTAAAGCATCTTCATGACTTTTCTGACACGATGCTGTGCACATAAACAGTCATTCTGAGAAGCCAAGCAAACAGTCTAAGCCTGTGAAGCCAGCTCACTTTCCAGGCCTCTGCTAAGTCTAATTCCCATTCTGAAGCCTACAAAATCTGCAATACTCATAAACAAAGGTTAAACACCCTGAAACTTTGGATTGCCACTAGCAGCCAAAACTAAGCAATACACATACAACCCTACATGCCCATGAACTGGCCTGTGCTGTTAAGAATACTGAGCTGTGTTGGGTTTTTTCTTTGCTTTTGACTAGCTCCTCAGCTGCTCTGTTCACTAATTAAGACTGTAATTTCCTTCAAACACACTCTTTTTACAGATTCTAATATCAGCAGCCCTTGGCCTGATTGCTGCCTCTTGTTGTCACATCAGTCATATATAAATAAATGGCAAATAATATGATCAGATGCTTTTCTTATGTGAATCCTGCAATTTAGTTTTCTCTTGTTTGTTCCTTAATTCTGTTTTTCAGTGCTGGCACTCAACGGCTAGGCAAGAATATCATAGCTTATTTGAGCTACATAACAGTGAGACTCTTCTCCTAAATCATGCAACTGAGCAGATGGAAGTATCATAAGCACGTGGAAAAATAATTAATAATTTACATAGTACAAAATGCCTTATGACCATTGCGGACCAGCCTTACGGAAAAGAGAGGGACACAGTGATTAAAGAACTTGAAACTAAATGTCAGCAAGCTATTCACTTAACAAATAGCATCCTAATTCCTTCTTCGCTTCCTATGCTGTCACTGTAGCCACATAAAACATAGCTTCTGCCCCCAAGAGATTATAATTTCTGTAGAAAACATGAGAATCCAAGTAAGAAAAGAGAAAGCTGAAAAAAGTAGGGAAAAAAGCAGTCTTATGCATGTTCTGTTCATCCCAGAATTATTGCTGGGATCTTCTCTTTCCTTTAGTCAGATGGGGAAGAAGAGGACAGTCAGAAAACTTGCTAGCAACGTAAGGACCAACACCTTTTGTTACTGGGCCTCAGCTAGAAAGTATCTGTTAAAGCCAAGAGCTTGACCCCATAGAGCCATAGGAGAGGAGAGAGATGAATATGCCATCAAGTCATGTAATTGCCACCTCTGACAGACTCTTCAGCTGTGAAGAGTCCACAGAAACTGCCCCAGCCAGCAGGTACCATGTCCAACAAACTGAAGACTTAAAAGGAACAGCCCAGCAGACAGATTAAAGGATGTGCCTAAGATAGAAAAGACAGCAAAGACAGTGTGAAAATTCATTCATAGTCCTAAATAGCCCCCTGGCACGCTCCTGAGTAGGAAAGCCCTCCCCAATACTGTTGCATCCATTTTCTTCTGAATTCAGAAGAAAAAAAAAAAACTCTTATAAAAACAAAAAAACTTCCATGCTTTGCTCTGTGCAATGCTCACTCTTACATTACCTCTAAAATCCTTTTTTCCAAACCAAACTTCTGAGGACAAATCCTCACAACAGTCTCTGGTTCACCATCTGGGTCATGCATCATTTCCCTTCTGCCCATAACAGAGCATCTGTAAGTCATAGTTATATCAAGATCCTGGCTGTTCAATAAACACAGCCCAGTTCTTTAATTGGTTCATCCTTCAGAACAGGCACAAGGAGTGACCAAATTTAACTTAGGACATGTTGAATGTTTGAATATTAAAGTCAGAAAGCTTACCACTGCCATTAATGTAGCATAAAGATTCTAATGGTTTGGTGGAATAATTATAATATGTCTGACTTAAATTATCTTTGACTTGGAAGCACAAGATAAAAAATTAGATAACATAAAATAAAACTAAATAAAATAGCTCCTCCTCTATCTCTTGCATAAATTCCTATTTGTCCCACACAGTATAATTTAGATACGCATTTGCCAATTGTATTCATCAGCTATGTATCTCATACCATATTTATTTTTTCTGGTATTAAATTTAGGCCATTCCTAGTGTTGCTGGACAGACAACATCAGCAAATACAAACTTTTCAGCTTAAAATTTCTTTAAAAATACAGTTTGACTTTGACCTTTACAAGGACACTTCATGTAAAACTAACTCACTTACAAACATTTCAGTCCTAAAATGTTAATGCACTACAAGGTTAATTGCTCTTATTAATCCATTAAACAAGAACTGTATGCCCTTTCTTATATTAACCATTATTTACTTATTTCATTCTTATGTCCAAAGTCCAAAAGCTCTTATCTTTGTTACAAAAACTAACAAAATGTTAGTTAGCCAGGTCTCACAAAACTTCAACTGGTTTCTATTTGCGTGCTTTCATTAGTACTAAAAGTCTTGGCGTAAAAAAAAACACGTGGCAAAGAGGGTGGTCAGCAGTTTTTCGAGATCACTTGCTGGAGCAGTTCAAGTCAAAGAGGCTAACATATCTCTTCTTTAGTTAAAAAAATATTTCTTTTTTTTCCCTTGCCTGTGATTTGAGAACAAGAGAGGAGATTTTTATGTGCATATATGTAGCAATGGTAAGCAGCTGTAAAAACCTCCCACCCTAAAGATTGATGAATATAAGTTTCATTAACACCAGCACATCTGAAAGACATTTGACACTTTGGAAGACCAGCTATGGTTCTTTAAAATGCCTCAGACGAAATGCCTCATTATTTGGTCTTTAGTGGCCATCTTAGGAGCCTCTAGTACCTTCTCCATTTAAAACTTTATAAAACTTTAGCTTCTGAATATGCCTGACCACAACCTAAATGTTTATTTTGCTAGGACATTTAGAACTACACTTGCACGAACAGATGTGAGATCTGCACCAGAAACATTTGAAAAGCCTTTCTGAAGAAATTTTTAATTCCTCTGCCCTGTTTATACCGGTTTTCTGTTTATGAATTTAAAGATTCACCCCACCCTACAAATATAAAACAATAGATAACTACAGAGCAAATACTTTGTGGGCATCCCATGCCATTTTCATTGAATGGCTGTTAACAATGAGCACATCTGTAAGGTTCAACATCTGTTTGTGGGTGTAGTGCAAAGAAATCCAGAAGTTGAACCGAGTGGATAACTATTTTCTAAATAACATTTTCTGAGCGCTTCTAGCTCTGACGCAGCCCTGGATGGAGGCCATCTACCCAATGCTTGTAAAGAAAGAGCTCTCCTCCAACAGGGCGTGTATCAGTGGTACAGGTGGAGGGCCCTACAGGATGCTTGTCTCACACCCCTGGAGAAAAGATTGGCCTCCACTAATACATGTGGTAGCACTGAGAGCAGGCAGGCATGTTTCCATGCAGACTCAGGTAAGCTCAAAGGCTTTTGTCCATTCAGAATGAAAAGTACATTGTACTTGACAATAAACCTGCCATTTGAAACCTCAGGGGTTTTAATCTTATAAATAATAGAGTTCAGAGAAGAAGGGTTTGCAAGTCTGCATAGCGCTGCCTGGAATTCAGATTTATGTAATGCACTCATAGGAACGTGGTGCTGAAATGCATGCAAGTGTTAGAGCATTTGAGATTCAAAGCCTATATTGCACAAAAATATGCAATGCAACACTAATATTTCTCTCTGTTATGCTATTTTCCCCAGCTGCTTTGAGAACATCCATCACTCAATGGCAGGTCAGAGCTATCCAGTCCACTGCATGCACTCACACAGCTTTTTACTTTCCATTGAAGATCCTGTTAACAAGCATGATGTCCACAGCAGAGGAAACTATTTTAAATCTGAGAAATGAGCCAAAGAAGGTGCACATTACTAATCACATACAATAAAATAATTTTCACTCATTACGGTTGATAGCAACTCTTTCTTTGTATATGTCAGCCTACATATTTTGAGAAAATTAGAAAAGCAGGGTTACTATCTTTCCTGTATTGAACAAGGATTTAAAAAGATCAGTTTATAAAGTACATACAGAAAGCTACGGTTTAGACATATAATAACAAAGGGTATGAATTTTAAATTATTCTTCTTTGGGCATCAAGAGAAAAGTTGCAGTAGTTCTACTGCAAAACGAATTCATCCCTCAAATGCATTCAGGCATCAAAAATAATTCCTGCTGGTTTAGGATGTGAAAAATTGATTTGAAAAATTCAGCAGCATAAAAAATAATCTGTTAACTGCCTTGTGGGGTACCTTTGTCTAGGAAGTGCATTCAGAACTGGGAGCATTTCTTTAGCACTTTCCACTTTAAAATCCAGAATATTAAAATGGGAAGCATGAAGCTAACTGTCAGCCCATGCAGTTTCACTGTGGGGAGGTTATCACATGCAGCTTTGCTGCGTTATTCATTGCTTGCAGCTCTTCCAATCAGATAACCTTAACAAACATGGTGCTATCAATTGCCAGATGTGGTACATGCTATGCAGCGTCTAGTTTTTGACGGACTAAAATGGATCTGAGAATTCTTCTCTTTATGTTATCAACCATCAGACACACTATGAGATTCACAAGGAGTATCTGGAAGTGCTGTCAAGTGCCAATTAGTGATGTTGCTGACCCAAAAGATAAAGAAGATTGTAGAAGAAGCAGCCCAGTATAATTCTCCACTCCAGTGTCCTTAAAGTGGACTATCGTTTATGAATGTACTCCTGCAGATGAAAGGGAAATAGGAGGTCAGTGGTTCCTGTCTTCAACAATCTTCTGCAATCTTCTCATAATGAATTGTAAATAGTACCACTATCAACCTGCTCTTCCTGCACTGGAAAGCAGTGTGAATGGCTCAGCAAAGCCAAACACTGGTAATATTGTTTCTCGGGACGCAGAGCTGAGGCCGCACTCTGTCCTTCGTGTTCCACGCCGTGTATGGGTCCACATGGCTGGAGCTCACCCTGGGCTCTGGCAGTGCCCTTCATGCCTCGCCACATCCCCCCATTTCCCCATGGCCATGGGGTATGTTCACGCCACGCAGCTGCTGGGCTGGGAACCTGAGCTCTTCATCATTTGAAGACAATCTGAAGATTGATGAACAATCAATGGAAATGTCTTCCTCCTTCTCAGAGCAATTCTCAGCACAATCTGGCAAAATGTCATTATCACTTAATACGGTTTTATCACGAGGTGTTCCTGCTTTCAGAACTGCAAATGAATTTTACAAGGTCAAAAGCAGAATATCATGCCCAGGTGTTCGCCATTTTGAACTGCAGAATAAAAACACCTTCTTAAAAAGGCAACATCATTCCGGTGCGCAGAGAATACCTGACAAGTTTGCATTTGAAGGGACCAGCCTATGTGTAGTCCTTGCCATCTAAGGGTTACAGTACCCAGTAGCCAGTGTAGATACAATGCATTATTAATTAGCATACACAAATCCTATCTATATTAAAAAAGCTTGCTTAGTGAAGGAGACATAATTCCTGTTATTACCATCCAAATAGCAGAAAACACATATTGTATACAGAGCTAATAAAAATACAGGAGAAGAGCAACAAGTTTGGAGTATATTTGTACTCTACACACATATTTTTGATATGGGACCACTATTTTTCATGGTAAATTATGTACGCTAACAGAATTTTTCTAAGTGTACCCATGTACATGAACGGCAATGTTCTGAAAGAGCAGTGCTATAGAGACGTCATAGGAATCTATGATACTTGTGCTACACAGCTATTGTATATGCAATAGGTTTGTGACTTCTTAAAATATACATGCATGGAGGGGGTAAAAAATTACTTCAGAGCTGCCTGGGCAAGCATAAGAGGGTGCAAGGCTCTCCTTCACACCACAAAGCCCCCAAACAGTTTGCTTTCAAACCAGCAATGTATAGCCATGCTCCAGAGTCCACTGAAGTTGTGACAACTCTCCACTACCACTCCAGTTCAAATACCATGGAAAGCAGGTGTCACACAAACGTTAAACAAAGTTGAACAAATTTTGAGCTTATCCATGTATTGGATTCTGTGGGAACATAATGGAAACCTGTTGGCAATGCAGGAAAGACCAGATCAAACTATCTCCCTTTGTCGTAATTTAGCATATGAGCAGAACTAGTCCCTGGAAGGTGCCAGACAATTAGAGGACAAGTCACAACAACAAAGGCATTCCTAACCAGTGCGAACATTTATCAAGGTATGGAAACAATTTACAATGTTTTCAGAACCGTGGTTCAGGTCAGTTCATTTTTATACTCTCCCATATGGTTCTGCTCCTTCTATTTCCAGAGTGAACCCTATTTACCTGGACTGTTACTGTAGAAAATATATTGTTTGCAGAGAAAGTGAGAGTCATCAATAAAGAAAACTTCTCAAGATAGGTATATTGAGTATGTGTATTGGTTTGATCTGACAAGGGAAGAAAATGGCAAACAACTTGTTTTCTACCTGAGAGGTATCTGAGAGCAGAGCAGCGGTCAGATGCTGTATTGTGCCTTCCAGAGGCTCAGCAATAAAAGTACTGTTTGGGTGGAGAGAGCAAATAAAAGTGGCTTTCAGCCACATTTTCACCTTTATGAAACTGAGCCTGCCAACAGACTAAATAACATTTGCACCATGTTTTCACTTCCCCCCAAACCTGGAAAGAGAAAAGATCAGTTCAGCCCTTCCATGCATAACAGGCAGCATGGACCACATCCAGTGGTCATGGCTCTGCCATCCCCCAGCATGAAAGCAGAAAGGTCATATGCAGTTAACAGCAAAATCTCTATGCCATACCACTCCTTTTAGGGCCGGGCTTCCCTCACCACAAATGAACTGCCAGCCCTCCCTTCACGGTGGCTTTCACCCCACTGAATCCCAGCAAAGCAACATTCCTCTTGCTCCTAAGTGTAGACCCCACAAAAAACACTATAGCTTTTACAGCCACCCTTGGGAAGCTAATTTCCTTCCACGGTAAGATTCAGGAAGCCTAAACGCAGTGTAATGATTGCTCCAGCTCTGTGCTAGATATTAATACAGAGCATTCAAAGAGCTACAAAATATTTCTAATAATATTTCTAATATTTATAAAGAGCAACAGAATATTTCTTTTCCATAACGAATCATGCAGTAGGTTGTCCATACTGAAGTGACACACTAGATATTGGAGCTTCAAGCTTTCGGAAGGCGATTATGGAAGACAGAAACAAAGTTTATGATGCCAGAGTGGACTTACATTGGCTAACTTGCCTAAAACTGGCACAAACCCCTAAGTATTAGCCTGTGTTTTTTTGCAAAAAAAGCAGGACTTCGGGGTGTTAGTAGAGCTTTAATTGATAGAAATCGCAATGGATTAATCTTAGACAAGGAACTACAGTATTTAAAGATGGAAAGGAATAATAGTTTAGCACCTCTTTCAGAAAAGGTGAAGTTCAATGCAAACGGAGAATGTCTTCTCCATGAAGCTGCACTGAAAAATACTTTTGCATTCATGTGACATTGAGAAACAAATGACAAAGAATTTTCCATTAATAATTTAATTTGGGGGCCAGAGGGCCATCAATAACATCATAAGCATACAACATGGAGCCAAGTTTATCCCTGAGATAAGCAATCAGAGTAGAGTTCCTTACAGCACGTTTGAATTTCAGTCTATGGAATGCAAAATTTCAAAAAACATAAATAAATGGTAGGGACAGCTGCCAACCCACCTCAGACCATCATGTCTTTATAATTTAAATACTTAAAGTGCAGAAAAATGAAGCTGTAGAACTGGAAAGTGGAGTATTACCAGGAGGTGTTGAGCATCTCCATCTCCCATCTGTATTAAAAGAAGACACAGAAACAGCAGTCAGTCATCATCTGGCAGGATCATTATAGCATTAAAATTCAGCCCTGGTGGTTAGAACCAAAAATACATTCAAGACCCATGATTTCTGAGGAAAGTTATGCCATCCAAGTTGAATGGCACACATTTAGCACTGAAAGCAAGCATTTTTAGCAGAAAGTATGTTGAGTTGAGGTGATGTACAAATCTGCTAGGAAATGATGAAGAGAGTCTAATAATCCAAAATCATATTTCCTATAGGACTGAGCTATGCACACAGAGCCTTCAGTTAAGCATTAAGATGTAACTCACATTCACATTCAGCAAAACCCTCTGACTCATAGGCGCTTTGTTCCTTGAGGGCTGGACAACTGGATTACTCTTTATTTTTTAAAGATGGATGGTGGCGATGCTGCTGCTCATCTTTTACAGCAGTGGTTAAAGCACTCACCCAGAAACTGGTGAGCTGACTACGGTTCAGCGACCTCCTCAGTGTGAGGGGGTTCAAATCTACAGCTCCAGCCTGGTCTCTGACTACCAAGTTAAGCCAGAATTGCTGGAGATTCAGGGAAGGAGGGCAGAGAAGGGAAAAGAGAGGGGCAGTCTCCTTCCTGCTGAAGCTGCATGGCTGTTCAGCAAAGGACAGAAGATTTATAGGGCCAGCAAGAAAGAGAGAATTAGAAAAAAAAGGAGCTTCACTGTAGCCTAAACACGAGGGCTTCCTCTGGAAGAAAAAAGTGCCATCCTCTTCAATGTTTTTAATGTTGCTAATTAATTTAGTTTTAAACCAGATTTTACGGTAACGTTTTCATAGGTGTGAGATGGAAACACTCTTTGATACATTTATAAAATTTAATGAAGGCCCCCGCTTGCAGTATGTCTAACGAAAAGCAGTGGTGGGATGCAGAGCCACGCACCACCCTGGGTGGCACACTGCCCAGCTCAGTCACCCTGAGAGTCACCTGCATCGCCGCCTGCACAGAGCAGCCGCGTTGTCCCGGTGGCCTGGAGGGAGCACATGAGCCAGGTGGGGATGTGCTTTTAGGCTGCAATCCACCGCAGGTGCTTTCTATCTTCTTGCCAGCTGAAGGAAACCTGGGATGCAGGATGCCCTGAGACTGGGGACCACTCAGCCACACCGGTACCAAGTGCTGGCCCTGAATACTGAGATTCATCACTAAAGGGGGTGTGGAAGTAGCTGGTATGAAAGAAAACTAGCAGTGGAGCAAGGACAAAGGGAGGGAAATTGTAAGAGGGTACTCACAGAAGCAACTAAAATCAGCTGCTTGCCGAAGGTGGACTTCACTGGGAAGATGACCTGGACTACTCAGTGCGAGTGTCCTCTCACGCTACTGACTGCAGACAGCAACAGGACAGAACAAGTGCAAACAAAAGGAAATCCAGAACCAGGCAAGTTACAGGATGCCATTTGGGTGGTCTCTTAAAGCTGGATAAAGCCTAATGAGATTGGTGTCTTGTACACTTTTCAGTACATTAAACGGTGTTTTGTTTCGATTGCTTCCAACTTCATCCAACAGTCAGGTTACAATTATCGCTGCCCTTAAAAAAAACTCCTAATTCCTCACTATTGTTCAGTGAGGCACTTTAGTCAGTCGCTATTTGGGGCAAGCGCTAGAGATGTCATAGGTTTACTGATTTCCTTTTTAATTTAATCTTTATTTTATTTAATCCTAAATAGTTTGGAAATCAGGAGCTATGCAAAGAATTGCCTCTTTGTGAAAAGTTTGCTTTGGTTGGCTGTCAGTGAATTTGTAGCCACAGCAAAGGCTTTGATACACCAGGGAGAAAATCATGCTTTTACCTAATCTAACCAAACCAACCTTGTTCAGATTGATTCAGTTTCCAGCCTTGGCTCTGACCTCACCCTTACCCTCAATCCTGCCTCACTTTCACACTGAGTATTTTATACAGCCTCTATTTTCTCCCTGCATAGCTTCCCCCCCCGCCCCAAACCAACATCTATGTTCTACTCATCAACCATTGCTTTAGAAATCTTCAGGCTGGATGGGCAGGCATGCAGTGCTGGCAGGTGGTGTAGCTGTTAGGCAGCCTTGTGTATCACAGGAGATCTGATGCTATCAAATTTCTTTTCCCCCAAAGACTAAAGAGAGCAAGCCTTTGTAAGCATGCAGGAGGGGGATGAAAACAGTTTGTCTCCTGAGCAGCCAGCCTTTGTCATTTTACAAATGAAATCACTTTGGAAATTTAGAGAATTAATATCATAATGAAGACGGGAGTACCCATTAGGGTGGTCTAATGTTGCTCTGGAGATATATGATGGATGTCCAGTTGCTGTAAGCCCTTATTTGCAGAGAGTCACCTCTGTAGTTGCCATTATTAGGAAGATGTCTGAAGCAGAGGATCAGACACAACCATTGCAAGATGAGATAGTGTTTGACTGGTTTCCAGGGAACCGAAGGATACAGCCTTAGTTGTACCTGTCACTATGGCTCCCAGCTTTTTTCCCCCTTAATGTCTTTTTTAGCTGTAGGAAGTTTCTCTTTAAAGATTCACTGCTTCTCTAATAGCACAAAAAGCAGTAATAGGAACATAAAAAATGTTACCTGGATTGCAAAAAAGCTTCCGTTTATTGCAAAACAATTGGTATAATTCATCATCAAAGGATTGCAATATGCTGCATTAGTTAGCTTTTGCAAATAAAGATAACCGCGAGATCTAACCTGCAGTGTATTACTTGCAGTAACTGGAAATATTCACCTGCTGTGTCCACTTCTGGAGATACCTATCGCACTGTCAGAGCAGTGATGCCGTGATTGCCATTCCTGGAAACACAGCCTCAAGAAAGTAGTACTTCCAGGAATTATCTTAATGGGCAATTGAATCATCATTTCTAGCACTCCAGTATCTTTCCCAGAAGGACAGTTTTCCACAGGCAATGATTCCAGTTAGAAGAAAATGTGGATATCCAAACCCCAATTTTTATCCTTTCCTGACTGGTTTACAGGGAACAGCAGCGTTATGCAGATCCTAAAATTAGGGAGAAAGGCACCTAGACATGTGAGGCTGGAAGGTATCCAGTACAGTGATTTTGCCTGCACTGCATTTTATAGTAGCTATTTTACCCAGGTCATTTATTTTCTTCCAATTATCTGTGTTCCTTTAATAATTCTCTACTGGTCACTAGCATTGCTGCTTTGTTGTGTTATTTCCCGGGAAGCTCAGTCACTGGTGTAAGTTGTCGTAGCTGCAATGTCTTCCATGAGAATTTACACCAGGGCAGCGTCTGTGTTTTAAGAAAATTAGGTTAAATTCACTAATGTCTAGACTTTTTCCCAGCTATGGGGGTATGCAAGGCAGCTCGTTGTTGCCAGCCTTTTCAAATAAACGTGACATGATGGGTCCACACTTTGCTCTATATATAATCAGTACTGATTTGGGGGAATAATCAGTGGTAAATAAAAATGAGTGCTGTTGAAATACCCTTTGTGTGCGTTCTCATGAATTACTCATGAAACAGGGGTTACAAATTCCTGCCCCTGATACCCAATAATGGATCTGTTCTGCCTTTATTTTTTTTTTAATATATAGTTGGGGGGGGGGGGGGGGGTGTTTAGATTTTGTTTTTGTGGCTTGGGTTGTTTTTTTTTGCAAAATTCTATTTCTTTCCCCTACATCTTCAGTTTAGTGGCCAGATTCACCTTGGTGGGAGCAAATGCAACTCTATCGATAGCAATGGAATTGTGTCTGCATATGTCAGCGATGAATTTGGCCCCATATTTATTGGAAATACCTGGGCTGTTGTGATATGATGTGGTAAATCATGCTGAGAGCAAATCAAACAGACAGGCTGTGGCTGCATCACTATTTCATACAACTCAGGTCATAATGGACAGGACAATGCTGTACTGTGAAATTCAGTGCTAAGGAAAATACATTCTTTCTAACCTTTTATGAAAATACTTCTCATCCTTCAAAGGACAATTTAGGCAACGTGACCACTGCTGGAACCAGTGCAGGAGCATTTAAAAGGCAAATAGAAAAACACCATTGCCCAGGAGGAGAACGAGTGTCCGGAGATATTCCCATGGTTTTGCTATTCCAAAATTCCCATCAACTGTTGCATACACCCTCCAGAAATAAAGCTATTCACTCTCACTACAGCAAATGAAAGCGATGCAACATGCCAGTCTTCAAGCCCAGCAAACTATAAATGTAGTATCAGACAGAGAAGAGCTAATGAAAACAATCACATTAAACATAGCTCTACAGTGCTTGGTGCTCAATAAGTGAGCAGCAGGCTTTCTCTGTCTAGCTTACAGAAAACAGGAGGTAGCAGTTTGCAAGGAGCAGCGTTTTAATGTGATTGGACTATAACAGACAATCTATTTACAGCATGCTCTGGGGAGCTTATAAACAAATGTTGAGTAATTTCAGCCAGCAGTAATTACCCTTGCAGCTGACAAGGATAGCATGATACTTTCTCCTTCACCTTCAGCCCAGTCCAGAAGGCACTGTACACAATGGCACTTCTAATTATTTCTGCATTTCTATGGCTAAAGACCAAAGTGTGTTATTAGAGAACATTTTAGAAGCTTTTTAAAAGCTTGTTTATTGGGACAATTAAAAGTCATCACTATGACAGCAAATAAAAGGTTCCATTCCTCGGCACGTGGTTGCAGCCGGGGGTTTGCCTGCTTACCTTGTAAGCCTTGTCTACATGAGGCAAAATTTACAGCCATCCCTCACCGCCGCCAACACCGGTTCAGCGGCACCAGCGCTAGCAAGGTGGGCAACCCTCGAGTACACAGAGAATTGGACTTTATAAATATCGTATTATCTAACCCTGCTTAGAGCACATCGAATAAACATAGTACTTAAAATGCTGTTCACTCGTGTACGCTCCAGCTCCCAGCGCAGCCAAAGGTAGCGGGGGTGAAGCCGCCCTGGCCGTGAGGAGATAATTTTGCCCAGTGCCTGGGCCGCAGAGGCGGCTTCAGACAATGCGCCTTTTTGTCTTATGTGGAAACAAAATAAAAAGCAAGTTCTAAAACACCCATTAATACTTAATTACCGGTGAAATAGATTGGCTTGGCTTTCTTATTTTTTTTTTTTTTTTCCTCCGGGCACTGGACACACAAATGGGTTAATTCTGGGCTGGCTGCAGCTGCCGCAAGTGAGTCAGCAGGAAGGTCGGGGCAGAGGGGAAGGGAGGCCCGGGCTGTGGCGGGAGCGGGGCCGGGGGTCCGGGCTGCCGCCCTCCGCACCTCCCCCGTGCTGGTGGTAATCCCCTTCCCCCCGCCTTAGCTACTCGAAGGCAAGATGAGATCTTTTAATTTCCCCAAATCATCAGTACCTGGTGCGACGCCTCGACAGCCCTCTTCCCCCCCCCCCCGCCCCGAGCAGTCGGGCTACATTTGCCATCATTTCACATGCCCACCTTCCACGGCCCGGCCCGGCCCGGCCTGCTCCGCCGGCCGCCACGGGCCGCGCAGGGCCCTGCCCGCCTCCCGGCCGGGCCCCCCTCCTCCAGAGCCCGGAGAAAGCGCCGGTGAACTTCCACTGCGAGACGAGGTGAAATTTGGAAATGTACGTGCTTTCGGTCAATAACTTACAGGCAGATACAACAGAAATGAACCCGCACCCTCTCCTCCCGGTTCCCTGGTGGTAGCCGTGCCACCAAAAGGAAGGTCTCCAGCCTCAGGAGAGCTCAGGAGGCTGCACCGCCTTGAGCCGTCTTGTATTTAGCCCCAGAGCACCGTGGTTTTTCTCCAGTTACGTCACACACACTACTCAATTTTGTAAGTTACATTTTACCATGAGAAACGCTACACAAACTGCTCCTCTCGGCGAGGCGAGGTGCAGTCGAAGCGATGGCTTGTAGGCGGTTATAATTAACAAAAGTGATCAAGTCACAAGGCTGTGCACCACAAGAACTTTTATTTAACATTGTAATACCGTCATATATGTGCCAAACTATCCACAAGTAATTGGGAGAGGCAGCGAACTGTGATGTGTGCTGGTTCGCAAACACCACAGACAGTTTGGCATTTGCTGAGCTCCCATCCGCCTCCATAAATTCAGCTCAGACTCATGCTATAGGAATTGACAGCAGATATCTAATCCCCAAAAGTGGATTATTTACATTTTTTGATACGTTACATTGCATTACATCCTGTCATGTTGCATCTCATCACAAGCAGATATAATATCGCATAACATGATGTGACATGATGACAGACATCAGAAATGTTTTTTGTTGTTTTGGGTTTGTTTTTTTTTAAGATTTTGTATCTAGTATCCAAAATGTTTCTGAGTGATTCCTAGGCAGATCGAGTGGATAAGGCGAGTGCCTGCATTACGCGTTCCTCTGGCAGCGGCTGCGCTGCCTCTCCCATGCATTGTTTTAAACCCAGCCGCCTCGTTTTGCAGTTTCATGAAACCTCGGCAATGCAATTTTGCACACACTTTGCAAATATTTTTAAAAGATTCATTAGGAGGGAAATCAGCAGAACACATGTTCAATAAAAGCATAAAACGACAACAGCTGCTGCAAATTACCTTGGCTGAAAGGAAACCCCAGAAATGCACTGCAAACTTTAACAATGTACTCTAGCTGTTGATTGCTCACACTGTCGCTGGCTACTCGTTTCTGAGACACAGTTGGTGGAGGAACATTAATTTGTCCTTGTTCTTGAGACTGGCAGGTGTCACTTTGCCCAGTGTGGGACGTGAGTGACAGATATTTTGCAGCTGATGAAATGAGAATGCAGAAATTCTAGAGTGCCTCTGGGATTTCACTGGTCATTTGTGGCCAGCGCAAGGGCAGGGCCCGCTGCTTCGCTAATGCAGGACTGGCTGATGTTGCTGTTGCTGCAGGCTGCCGCAGATTCACACCATTTTAAATAATATTTGTATTATGAAGCTCTTCCCACACACACGCGCACACACACACACTTGATGGTATTGTGTGCTTTGCTGCTTGCTAGGCTGGTGCTGTCTGGGAAATTGTTCTAATTGTTTTTTGTTTGTTTTTTTTTTTCCTTCTGTCGTATGTTCAAGTCTTTCTCAAAAGGATTTTACCTGCATCTCCTATCTTTAATTCTTTGCATAACATAAATAGAATTGACTAAAAGCAAGATGCAAGCTGAGCTAGGGGAAACTGATTAAAAACAAGAGCAGTATTAAAAAATGTAATTAATGAAATCATTTCATGATACAGAGATTTAGGAAGAGAGTGGGGGGAATTATATCAATTGAACTATTTCTTTCATCTAATTTAGAAAAACAACAAAATGTGTTCCATGGAGAAATGCACAGGGCAAATAAAAAAAAAATACTAGGAAATGAAAAACATTGCAATGTTGAAGAATTAAGAATGAGATTTGTTGAATTTTAACACTATCCTGCAGTTTATCTTTCCTTTAAGTCTCAGGGCATTTTCTTTGCAGGCAATGTAGTGGCTGGAATTTCTAACCGCCCCCCTCCCCCCTCCAAAAAAAAAAAAATTATAAGTACAAGAAAAGAAATTGTCTAGATTTAATGCCTCAGTCAGATACTTAAATAATGTTGGGGTTTTTTCCATTCAGCAATTTTACGTGAAAGGAGAGAAGGGGTTAAAACATTCTGTAGTTTCTGAAATACTTTTTGTAAAAACTAGAATGCATATTAAAAGGAAAAGAGTTCTTTAAATGGTATTAGCTTTTTGTTTAAATGACATATTATTTTGGCAGTGGTGCTTTTCAAGAAAATCCAAAAATTTCAGGACAGGGTCTTATTTTGCTAACCATATTAAATGTAGAGTATATAGAACAGTGTAATCCAGAGGACCACTAACAGCATTTTCAATTGTGATAAAAACTTATTAACATATTTGCCTCTTTAATGATTAACTGTCATTGAATATTAAGAGATTTTTACAACCTCTTACCACACCACCGAGGAGACTCTGCAAAAGGCCGAGCTTTTTCTTTATTTTATAAGTGAGGCTTCTTTTGATATGCGTTCTGGTTTTAAAAGAACCATAATATTTTAATCGATCTCTCTGTAAAGATCATGATTATTATAAATGAGATACAGTCGTGCACATCAAGCCTGACTGGTAGATAGGAGGTCATGAGTCAGGAGTTATATGAAGAAGGGAAGTAAAAACTAGAAAATTTTCAAACATGATTGTTTAAAGGAACAATTATGTACACTGGCACATGAATTCAAGACTTCAGTTACATGTGCAGAGTTATCAGCCTTCGTTTTCTATTAATTTCCCTCAAACTAGCCCTGAAAAAACATCATTTGAAAAAAAACAAAATTAAACCCATACATTTATTATGAAAAACATGTAATTTCATACTGAACTCTTCACATTCATGAAATAGATGACATTAAAAATCATGGCAGAGAAATATATCTGATGAAAATGTTGATACAAACCTAGGCTGTGAAAACACTGGTTAATGTCATTTGCCAAATGTTATTTTATTGTGGATAATTACTTATGTTAAATAATTTGAAACTCACATAAAGATAGCATCTGATAAGATACAAGCTTGCTATTTGAGTGTAATTCCATTATCAGAATTGGAAAAATTCTTTTGAATAGATTTTTTTTCTCCTATAAAACCTCTAGTCTCCCAAAACCAATATTGTTTTATTTATACACACACGCAAACACACACACACACACACAAATATATCTGCACATTTTCAACTGATGTTTCTCCCCTACTTGCAAATGCAAAGATATACTGTTATCCTTTGGAAATCAAATATTTTTTCTAGTCGGCGTGCTTCTTTAATTAAACTGTATTCTTTATAGTGATCAAATATAATTAACAGTAACAAGTAGTTAATGAAAACAAACTGCTTTCCTTTGAAATCTTTCCAACCCACTGTACTTTAAGTCCATAGCTTCTCTGAGAAGATCATTGCATCATAACAACTAAAAATAAGTATATGATTAAAAGCTTGTCAGGTGCTGCCTCATTTCAGACAAATAAAAATAGAGAAGGTAAACACTAGAGATCCTGATTCATGTCAGGTACAAATCCTATCATTTAAGATATCGCTTCCAATGAAGCAGTACTGTTAGTGGTTCAATGTGCTATAGATCTGTCTCTTAACTACCCTATTTGATATCATTACGTACTAAGACATTACCCCAGTATCTTTGATTATTACTGAGCGAGATGAGAAGAAAGTGCACTTACACTGGACTCATTGACAGCGAGGTGCTATAGCAACTCTCCTGTAATTAATTGTGAGTGAAAGGGGGTTTGGTTTTTGCAGCCTCGTAAAACTTTTCCCACATGGCTGAACCCACGGTCAGGAGACGTTAGGCAACATTAACTGCCTGCACATTTCTGCAAGGCTCTGGAGGAAGCGGCTCGGCACTGGGGCTCCAATTCTGAAAACCCTGGGACACAAGACATCAGCGTCTACCTTTCATCTTAGCTGAGATTTGGAGAGGGTTCAGACCACAGAGGCTCCTTAATTCTCACTAATTCATTTGCTTTCCTGATTCACTTGGCTTGGGATAACCTGCGAATGATAATGAACCTGTAAGGGGAGCGCTTAGTCCCTTGCCTTTGAATGTGCTCGGCATGGATTGAGGGCTTTCTGTGAATCTTGCAAGAGGAAAAGAATCTTATTAGCACTGATTGCCAGTCATGAGGTTGCCTCTAAAAATTGCTCTTGTATTTTTAACTCTTGCTTGCTTATAACAACCCCAGCTAAGGAGAGAAATGTGTTGTTTACACATCTAACACGGCATTGTTCTCAACATTTACTCATTTCTCTTTGCAATTTGATCTAATCATAACACATTTGCTTTACGTATGTCATTACTATACCACTATGAACACTTCATCATTTTTCCCATGATTATTCTACAAGTTCATAACTAGCCAAGTCCTCATCTCTTCACCCCCAGCTAAACACCCTCTTTGCATAAATGTATGCTCTCTAGAATAAAGGGTCTAATTTTCTTCTTTTCCTTTTGTTATTAACCATTTCAGCAGAGCACAGATAGTACTACTTTTCATGTTACCAGTGGATTTCTAGCAGGTTTGGTGTTCTCTCATGTTGATTCGTATCTTTTTTAAATAAACATACTGTGGATCTGGATACAAATAAGAACTCAAGCCCTGATGAGAATATCTGAAAATAGATCTGGGAAAAAGAGGCTTATTTTTGCTTCTCTTTGCCAAACGAATTTTCACCTTAGGACTCATTTGTTTTCCCATTAATTTATGTGAATTTAGGTAACTGTACAGAAGAAATGGATTGAAACACAGAAATCTGTGTCAGAGTGAGTCAGTCTAGACCATCAAATTCCTTCTAGAGGCAGCCTTTGCTAATCCAGATTTGAGGGGCTGAGGGTTACAAGTCCAGTTGCTTGTGAGCCCCTGTCATTGCCAGAACCAAATTCTAACTCCTGCTCAAACCCTGGGAGATGCCAGCCTTCAGCAGCACGTTCTGCTCTGTTCACCACCTTACAGATGTGGGTTGCTTTACTACACAAGTCTTCCTAGGAAGAGGTTTAATAACATTTTCAGATGGACAACTCATCTTTTCTGGAAAAATGTGGTGTTCTGCTGTGATTTTTAGCGCTTTAAATATGGCATATTTGCAGTTCTAGAAAACCAGTGCTCCAGCTTTTTTATTTAGTGACAAGTTAAATGTCAGTCTGGTACCAGCCAAAGAGAGCTGTATACAGCTTCCACATCTGGGACATCTATTCGCCACCCAGAAGTGAATGACACAGTGCACTGAGACAAAGATAAAATTCTTTTGTGTTAATTTTTTTCCTTGTGTCTGGATGGGGGCAGTATGGCATTAGACTAAATAAAAAAAAAAAATTGCTTCCAGTTTCAGCTAATGAAATAATTTCCCAGATTCCACATGAAATACCAATTTTATGCTTTTTCTCTCTAATTTGGTGTTACCTCAAAAAAACCTCTAAGTGACAAAATATTACGCCCACTGTTTCTCAACAGAATTTGCCAAAAAGGATAATTATGTGAGACTGCTAAAACTCAAATTTGAACTGGAACTTCTTGCGTGGGAATATGGATTTCTATTATATTGATAGGCTCAACTCTTCTTCAGAGGGCATGAATAAGAGCTGATCAGCCAATGGAATTAATGTTGCATGGGAATTCTAACAGTTTGACATTTGCTTGTCGAATCATTAAATATTTCCGCAGGACAGTTACCAAAAAAATCCCAACTTGCTTTGGAAATGTCACACAGAAATATCTACATTTTGCATCAAAATGTCAAAACAAAACATTGATTCAAGCTGCTATGTTTCAAAATGTCAATTTGGTACTTTTTATCAGTATTTTGGCTGTATATCGTGTGTAAATTTTACTTAGAAAATATTTTAGAAAATTTCATTGAATTTTACTTTTCCATAGTAAAACCCAGACTCAGAAAAATCACCTTTTTTTTTTTTTTATATCTTTTGCACAGCTCTATGGACAATGGTGAATGGAAAAATACTTCTTTATTAAAACATCCTCACAAATAGTTTTTTGCCCTTTTTTAATATTGTAAAACACATTTCGCTCAGATTATTAAAAAAAATGTAAAACACCCCGAATTTTGCTCTATGTATGGCCAACAGCATGGAAAAAAAAAATCCCTTCATTATCACCAGAATATGCCACTCCTTTTTTATTAGTAGTTAAACCTAGGTAAAGAAAGATACTCCAGTCTGAACAGCATGTCTCAAAAATCCCATATTCTTCTCAAGAAGAGCAGGCCCTTGAGAGCCTGCCTGTTTACAGACAGTCCTAGGAGAACATTGCATTTGGGAATAGCTAAAAATACAGCAGAGAAATGGGGTTCAAAGTATCTCCGTACCCTGAGGACTAAGCTGCCCCTGTTTGCTGTAAGAAGCATGCCTACATGATGGGTATTTTGGTTTTTGATTTCTCATCTGCTGCCTTGTCCCCCAGTATAATCATATGGCCCACATAGCCTGGCTGCATCCTTCATACAGCACCTTTGCAAATTATGGGAAACACAAGAGCACTCCCATCTCTCACTGATGCGTTACAGTCCAGCATTTTGTTGGCTGTTTTTTTCCCCCACTGGAGCCCTCTGCTTCTTATTAGAGCTTCTCTGCTGGGACAATCTTTACTTCTAGCCCCCAGGCTCGATTTTGAGCCCCCAGGAATTTTAAAACAGGACCCGGCTGGCTCCTGCTCCTCTATTCATCAGCAATTTCCACCACGTTTTCCTCACCACTAACTTTCACTCATAGCACTTCCAAAAATTTTGCACAGTGTTGAGCAGTTTTAAAGCAATAAAACACAGGTCTTAACTAATCTATTATCCCTCTGTGTCTGAAAATGTGAGCAAAATTGGAAAGTGGAACTCACCCACATTTTTCAGCTCAACTTGCAAATGTGCTAGAGAAGAAATTATTTTCTCCTCTAACACTCTAGTCAAAAAGCATCAATTGGCAAGTTACGCTCATTTACATACATTTTCTATTAAACTTTTCTATCATAAAAAATTGCCTTTATGATCCAGACACATAATTTATTATGCAATGCACCACCACCATCATCACAGTGAATTGCATTTTACGTGTTTATACTAACAGGGTAGGTGATCAGCTTTAGCCTTCTTTTCATTATATGCATCATTCATCCTCCACCACCAAGATCTCTGGATTCTGTAGCATATCCATCATTATCTAACTGCCAACTGTTTTCAGAGGTTCCACTGCTTTAAGCTCATTATTTCTTCAGATTGGTGAATCTACAGAGAATCTTTCCACAACATACAGCAGTCAGCATGGTACATGTGTACAGATGAATGGTAGGGGTTTGTCCTTCACAGTCTCTTTGTACCTAGTTTTGCCCCGGAACTGCAGCATGTAATGAGCAGCAAATGCATACTCATACGTCTAAAAATAATAAAAAATGAAATGGCATTAAAAATAATAACCAAATAGGGGCATCTTTGCGTGGATGGGCTGTTGTGAATAAATCTAGTTTACAGATTGCTCGGTAGTTTGGGATTGCTGTCTCCTTATAATGCAGACTAAAGCACATCGACAAAGAGCTGTGCTAAGGTAAGGAATTTCTTTCCTGTCCCCATTTACCTTGCTGCATTTAATTTAATCAATAGCTGAATGGGGAAGAGGAGGAGAATTGGATGGTTCAAGAGACTGATAATGGGATATCGAACCTTTCATCTCTATATCATTGATTCAACATAGGAATTGACACACTGGATCAGAGCAGTGGTCCATCTCCTCAGATATTCTCTCTGACAGTGGCCTGTACTAGATGTGTTTCAGGGAGAGGTGTCAGAAACCCAGTAGTAAGCATTTATGAAATAACCTATCCATAGGAAAGGTTTCTTCTTAAGTCTCTTGTTTACAACTTGGCTAATGCTCACATTTGGGGTAGTCTGTAACTCTTCAAAAAATCTTTTAAATCCTACGGACTGAAACACAGATGATTTGTTTATTTAAATATCTAACTGAAGTCTGCATTCAGCTGACATCTTGGCCACCAAGTTGCAATGAGTTCCAGAAGAGAATTACATATTGCAAAATTACTAACTTCATTGAATTTATTTTTAACTTGCTGCCTTTCAAATAAATAACCTCTCCTATATACAGTATAGCCATTAGCACTAGTGGCTCACGTAAACCTCTTCTCTCTCATCAAAATAATTTTAGACTTTTCAATCGGTCTTGAAATGAAGGGCTTTTCATGCTTCTAATTATTTACATCGCCCATCTCTATACTTCATCTATTTCTTGTACATTGTCTTTGATACAGGATAACCACAACTGAATATAGTACTCCAGGTCAGGAAATACCACTGATTTATTTAATGACATTATAAGATTTTTGGCATTACTTCTCTCCCAATCCTTTTGCATCCTAACAGTTTGTTTGCTTTTTTGACCCTTGCTCCGTACAGAGCAGAGACTTTCATTGAACCATCCAGTATAAGGCACAGGTCTTCTTTTGAGTGACAACAGCACTGTATTTGGGTAGCTCAAATTATTTCTTCTTATGTTACGTTTGTCAACACTGAACCGTTATCCTGACCATTGAGCTAAATTTGTTAAATTTTACTGGTTTCCTTACTGCTTTTTTGATCTTGAATTTTCTGAAACATTTGAGTTTTCCTTACTTTTTTACTCACAAGTATCATATGCATTTTGCTTAACTAAAATACAGGAAAAATAAACCAATTTATAGCCCTGCTATGAAGCCTGGAAATCCACATTAACTCCGTCTGGGTTCACAATGGTTTTTCTTTTCATTGTTCTCCTTTACTTAAGCAGCCTCTAGTCCCTTCTGGTGTCCTTCTCCTGTGGCTATCTCCTGGCAGCAGCTTCCAAGGAGATTTCTTTTCAGAAATTCAGTTAAAATGCAGTGTTGGGTTGGCATAACACATTCTGGTAGATCAGAAAAAAATGGGCTTTCTTTATGTGACTATGTCACTTTCATGTCACTATTATATAACACTAAAATCACGGTCTTATTATTCTATTCCTAATTTTAGTATAGAAAGAGGCATAGTGAGTCGGCATTTCTAGGAACTTTCCTAAAGTCATAAAAATCAGCCTCAGCATTTGCTATTTTATTGACAATGGCCACATTTGATGAGACATCACATATTCTTGAGAGCATCTCAAACACTTTTTTCTTAAATACCTATCCAAGTCTCGGATGTCCTATCCTCTCTGGTATCCTGAGAGAAAAAAGAAAAGAAGGAAAAAAAAAAAAAAAAGACAAAGGCAGTTGTCCTTGCTGGCCTAAGTGAAATAAGGCTAACAGTCTAGATTCAGGTCTTAACACAGAATGCAAACCAAAAACCAAAGAGATGACCTTGTTGGTAGCCTCAGCAAAGACATTACGTACATACATTGTGAACAAAATGAGCAACACTTTCACCGTGGGGAAGGTTGTGGTCCTTTGATATTAGAATTAAGGAGTTTGGGCATCATATTAAACAAAATTTTACAGCTTTTTCTTCCTAGTTCTTTCCTGTGTGAGGACGCAGAAGTGCTGAGTCTGTCAGGCTTTTAAATATTCTTAACAAGAAGCATAATAGTGTGACACTAAGTATGTTAACTAGGCTGCAGGTGGAGAGCTATTCAATGTCACTCTGTGTCTAAGACCAGCTAAAATGCTTTGTGTTTGTTTCTTTTGTAAAACAAAACTCTCAAATCCGGCACCTACCGTGAATGTGCAGTTCTGGCTCTGTGGACCTGAAGGCCACCTAGAGAGAGCAGCTTCGGATGTGTACAAGTCCTCATCTTCGTTCTCTTCTCCAGATTTCTGTGGAATGACGTGTTCAGAGCAAAACCGTCAGCTGGAAGAAAAAAGGCAGGTTAGTTTCATTCAAGATTTGCATCTCTTCAAGGATGTTGAGGATGAAGGAGGTCTCTGTATGTACACCCTGCACCCAGCAGAGGGGAGATGAAGGGACTAACAACGTGGGATGTTCCATGAGAGTATGTCACCCCTCTCTCAGCACCAGCCAAGTCTTCTCAGTGCACACAGGCACGGGCGCCTCGAGGAGCTGCAGACGTGAGGCATTTCTGCTTTACCTTTGTATACACGTCCCTCACAGGCACAGTCGGCTGGCCTGAAGATTTAGCCCATAGCAAGGAAAATGTGCATCATTCTCAACATTACTCGTGCCAGCAGTGTTTTGGGGTTAATTTGTAAAAAAAATATGACCTGAAAACCTAAGACTGAGTTTCAAATGAGACAGTTATTTTAAGGCTTGCTTTAATAAACCCAATTTATTATGTGAAATAACAGAGTTCTGCAGTCGTCTGTGTGGCTTCATGGCTGAAAGTTAGTAATTCATGTGAATAATGCTGCTGAAAGAAAACATGTTATGTGATCAGTCCATAGCAATCAGACCTGGTGCCTAGACAGCAGCTATCTTCACTGTTTTTGCTAAAACGCAGAATAGGTGAGAGGACTAGTTATCTCAGCTGTAAATATCTGAGTTACAGGAGCACAGCTGGAACGTCACGGCTCCCTACCCCTGCACAGCCTTTCCTATAGCTATAGCAGCATGCCACTATTGAGGGCTAAAGATGAAGAAGTTTTGTAACTTGCTACTGTCATGCTTACAATAAAGCCTACTCTCATCTTTCGTATTTCTGAGTCTTTTTGGTGTCTATGTTTAAAGCATAAACGTAGCGTTCCTGGATGCCACCCTCAGTAGATAAAAGCATACAACGATTTCATAAACAGGATAAAGCATTCCAATTACACAGAATGCACTGACGGTGCCAGATCCAAGGCCAGGTGAATGTGAGTGCACTCTTTGACTGCTGGGCACACCAGAAAATACTTAATTCCAATTGATTAAAGTAGAAGATTGGAAGAAAAAAATGAGTTCTTTAAGCGAATAGCAGTGGAGCTTTCTCATGCATTAGGGCATAAAATGACACTCTGTGGGAGTCAGAAAGTAATTTTTCTCCTTCAGATAAGATGTTGCACAACTGGCCAAGCACAATTATGAATGATTTACCTACAATGCATAAGGTATTACTTTTAAGTCACGTGCGCTGGTCATCTCTTCTGCTATAGCAGCTTCTCTGTCTCCTGCCTCCATATCTTACATTAATGTGGGTAAAAGGTAGTTAGCCCTTTTGGACGTATATCTAAAAAACAGCTTTAAAAACGTTTTGAAACATGCTCTGATGTTCTAGTCAAACTAATAGATCGGATGCTGGGATAAATGCATCAAGTCTTTAGGAAGAGGTATGAATACTTTGCTTGCATTTCAGCTACAGCAAACCTTGCCAGTCACAGCTATAAAGGGGTGGAGAGGGTAAGCTGCTACAACAGTGATTATTCATAAAAGAAAATAGTTTAAGAAAGAAGCAAAAAACAAAAAAAAAGACTCAGGTTTGTAGTCCCTCTCCCAAGGGAACGCATAATAGCTGTATTTCACAATGTACAAGTCACGCAATTGGTGGCCTGCAATAGGAAATATGAAAATAGGTAAGGACATGTAAACAGAAAAGGAAAGGTTTGGTGGGCAGGGTGTCCAGTAAATGTCTAGTTCTTCTAGTATTTTATCAAGGATATTTGTAAATGGAGAGAGGAGTCAGAGGCTGAAAACATTTCCAGAACCTCTCCTGAAGCTGAATATTGGCAATGGCTGCATTGTGTCATCGTCTAAAAGGCATGCTGAAAAAGCTAAGAACGCCTTCCTACAAAATCTTGTAAATCTTTGGCTGAAGAAATCACCTTACCCCAACCCATGGAGGATCTGCCAATAGCATCTTCATTATAAACAGAGGCTAGTACACGCCTGTCAAACTCACAGTCAGGGCTGTCTGCAATGCGCAGTACTTGGAGGAAGGAGTCCCTGCAGCACAGGGTGTTTGATGAGAAACTCAGCAGCATACTGGCCCTCGTGGACAGAGGCTGCTGGCGTGCCCGCTCCACGGTACAGCTGGACAGATGGAGTAGCTGAGCTGGGGATGGCAGCAGGAGCAGGGATGCTACAGGGAAGGTGGCTTCTTAATAACACTTCTGCTTCAAGCAACTTCTTGTCAGCAGTCAAAGTTTCAGGTTCATGGAGCTGTGGCCTCCTGAAAACCGCTGCAGGACTGACGTAACTGTTAGTTTATTTGGCAAGCTCTAATAAATGGATGAGATATTATGAGGCTTGCTCAGGGATGCTGGCTCTCTGCATGCACAGCAGAATGGCTGGTTTAGTGGATTTTCACTAATTTCCCATTGCTTCAGCATGATACAGTGATCCTGGAGAAATCTAGCAGACAATAATCAGCTTCCTATTTCTCAATTTAAAAGCCTCTAATTTCTGATGTGTTAATGGTCTTCATAACAAACACTTGCTAATATTCAAACAACTGAAGAAATTGTAGTAATTTCTCCCTATTTCATTCATAATTGGGCATGAAAAAATGAATTGGACATTCTGAAGCCTAAGCTGCACAGAAGGCAAGGACTTTTCAGCACATTCAGTGACAGTAAATCTTTGTCTTATCCTTCCAGGTGGGAAAGTATTTGCAACTCTTTTTCATGCTTTTAATCAAACTGCAGACCTCTCAGCTGACAGCCACTCCTCCTTTCATGAGCCTTTTTCAAGAGAGATATGGCTTAAAGATGGTATAACCTCTTAATAACCTTAATCACGTTATTTATTATTATGTTTTAATTCATTATAATCCCAATAAGTCTGTGGAAATCTAGAATTAAAGTTTGTTTCTTTAATGACTTATCTTTAAAACATTAGCTACACATGGCATTAAAATATTATTTACCGAGGAAGAAGCACATAAGACAAAACATTACCATGTTGGATCTAAAGGTGTTATTTGGGGAGAACCAAACAAAATCCATAAGGAGCTGCCCTTTATCCTCAGTCTGAGCCCAGAAGGTAATGCTGATTTGTCACTAACTCTTCAAATTACTATTTTATATCTACTCCAACAACATCGTTTGGCAGCGTATAAGATGTCCTGCTGCCTACATTTAATCAGTATGCTGCTCGGGCAACTAAGGCATCCTACAGCTTCCAGTATGTGCATCATGGTCTCGTTGTTCGGTATTAAACCATTGGTCAATGAGGTTGCAATGCAAGTGCAGAGGGCTGTTCTTCCGTATGCTTCTGCCCCCCTCCCCCCCCCAAAAAAAAAGAAATCCCCAAAAGAAAGGGTCTCAAACAGTGTGCAAAAGTAAGATTCATTTTTGTGGATCTTAAATATCTGCAGATCCTATTTCACTTGGTTTTCCGCTGCAGAATAAAAAATTATGGTAAAAAACACAGACTACCTTTCGTTGCTTGGAGGGATGGAGCTATGCCTGGGGCTCCTGTGTCCTATGATCACCAAGAAGTGGCAGGTTTTGGTTCCCAGCATAACTCGTGGTCCAAAGGTGAGGCAAGCAGATCTTTGCAATGCAAGAACACATATGGCTGGTTACTGACCTCCTCGCTGGCACCTCATACTGCTTAGTTCATGACCATCAGTCACAACCAAAGACCAGGGCGCAGATGAAAAAGGGACTTTGAGGGAGGTTTTTGAGGTATGGCTCATCAGGTAGCACTAGCTGCTATGCTCAGGAAATGTGTTCAGTATACAAGATGGATGATATCTATCCAAGCATAGGTCAAACATTCAGCAACTTCCCCAATTAAGCCCAAAATTCAGAAGGCATCACGCTTCAAGAGACAAAGGGCCAAAGATATGCAAGAGGAGAGTGGAAGGAAGAAGCAAGGAGTAGGAGTAAGGCAGGATGATTTTCTAGCTAGGTTCTATACATTTAGAGAAAAAAAAATACGTACATTTAAAACTCTATTTGTGCCATCGTCCTCTGCAGTATTGGCTATTGTCAGAGACAGGAAATTGAGCCAGATGAACCCTAATCTAATATGGTTTCTCCTGTAATCCTATTTCCATGGAGATCTGTTATTTTACTGAAGGCAGCAGAACTAACAGATTCTGTTATTTGATAATTGTGAATCTGTTTTTGAGGATCTAACTGCAATAAATTGTCTACTTTCACTTCCTCAGATAACAGGCCAAATTCCGCCTATGGGTCTTCAGCGTCAATGTGACACATAACCGTACCATTAGGGCAGACCTACAGGCTTGTGGCCACGTATTCCCTACAAGTTAGTCTGTTTTGTGCATTTTTGTTTATCCAGCTGGAGATGACAACATAATTTTGAGGAATCTTAACTTTTAAACTCGTGACAGCCTGTGTTTAAAACAATGCGTTTTTAAAACAAACCAGTAGCTTTAGTTGGTTTTCTGAATTCAAACTGTTTCCAAAGACATGATGCAGACCAACTGAAAGGACAGAGTTGGGAAAAAAATAATAATAATTAAAATAATTATTAATTAAAATAATTAAAATAATAATAATTAAAAACAAAAACAAAGTGGCAACAACAACAACAACAACCAAAACCAAACCCAAAACCAAAACAACAAAACCCCACCCAAACCAAAAAACTTTGTGGGCATTCACATGCAACATTATTATCTACTGTTGTTACAAACATAAAATGTGAGTTTACATGGTCAGCATCCATTTCAGTCTTCGCTGCTCAGGTTTCAAAAAACATGCTTCCGCTGCTTCTGCCTGGTCACAGACACTAAAGCTGGCACCTCTGATAAAACACACGCTTGGCCACGTATGAGCATGGTAAAACGCTCTGGGCTTACGCACAGGCAGGTGAGCATCACAGCTGCTCTGGAGAAAATGGACCTCCGCTGTGTCGCCCTGCTCTGGGTCTTAAAGCTTGGTGGATGCGGTGTTCATTTCCTCATGTTTTCTCACCGATGCTGTTATGAGGCAGTTAAAAAAATAATGAATATTGTTAAACATGTATTAGTAACTTGTTGTGAAGCAATAAGAGCTAATGGGAGGACATTTCTGAGCAGTTAATGATTGGCCAGAGGAGATGACTGGGGTCCTTAACAGTCAGTCATTAAATGTGAAGCAATACCCTTGCTTTTACCCGCTATTGCTATTTGCATTTCCCCCCACTCTGTTTACATCTCCAGTTTGCTGCAGTCCGTTGATGCGAATTTCATTTTCTTTTCTTTTCTTAGGTACCTACCTATTCCCAGCCCTTAATAATTGGCACAGAAAATCTCAATTCACAGTAGTCTGTGAGGTTTCCAATAAATTATGCTCGGATTGCTGATTAAATGAAAATTATTATTAAATAATAAAATTAAGACTTTCTCCACATCTTAGCTATCGCAGGTGAAAAAACTACACAGATCAGTGTAATCCATTTAGTGGTTTATGGTGGAAAAGTCCTATAGGGAGTGTCACAATTCCCTGTGCTGCCCCTGAGTGCATTTTGCATTAGGACCTGTGATTTAGCTGAAAGATATATAAAAATCACACACAGTCAGACAGATCCCTCCTGGCTACACATCTGAGAAGGCTCAGGAGCATAAGGTCGACACACAGCAACTTACGTTCACAAAATGAGCCCAGAACCACCTGTTTCAGATGTTAGTATGCAAAGATTTTCAAGGTCTGGAGCTTTTGACCAAACCACACCACTCCTGGGGAATCTGGTCTCTCTCTCCCTTCCCCTCCCTCCTTTCCTCCTCCTACCAACCATGCACAAAAAAGCAATGAATGTTAAAGGACAGCAAACTACTTCATGGAAGTGTGTTCTAGGTAAAGTAGTATTTATCTTATTCAAGGAGTTGGATCCTGAAGTGGTTCAGCCATGAAAAGCAGTCCTTTGAGACCAGAGCTCTGGTGTTACTGCAGACTGTCTTGTCACAATAGACTCATACCTAGTTATCTCAATAGTTACCCGGTTTGAGTGATACCCTTCCCTTCCCTTCCCTTCCCTTCCCTTCCCTTCCCTTCCCTTCCCTTCCCTTCCCTTCCCTTCCCTTCCCTTCCCTTCCCTTCCCTTCCCTTCCCTTCCCTTCCCTTCCCTTCCCTTCCCTTCCCTTCCCTTCCCTTCCCTTCCCTTCCCTTCCCTTCCCTTCCCTTCCCTTCCCTTCCCTTCCCTTCCCTTCCCTTCCCTTCCCTTCCCTTCCCTTCCCTTCCCTTCCCTTCCCTTCCCTTCCCTTCCCTTCCCTTCCCTTCCCTTCCCTTCCCTTCCCTTCCCTTCCCTTCCCTTCCCTTCCCTTCCCTTCCCTTCCCTTCCCTTCCCTTCCCTTCCCTTCCCTTCCCTTCCCTTCCCTTCCCTTCCCTTCCCTTCCCTTCCCTTCCCTTCCCTTCCCTTCCCTTCCCTTCCCTTCCCTTCCCTTCCCTTCCCTTCCCTTCCCTTCCCTTCCCTTCCCTTCCCTTCCCTTCCCTTCCCTTCCCTTCCCTTCCCTTCCCTTCCCTTCCCTTCCCTTCCCTTCCCTTCCCTTCCCTTCCCTTCCCTTCCCTTCCCTTCCCTTCCCTTCCCTTCCCTTCCCTTCCCTTCCCTTCCCTTCCCTTCCCTTCCCTTCCCTTCCCTTCCCTTCCCTTCCCTTCCCTTCCCTTCCCTTCCCTTCCCTCTGCTTTTCATCCAATTTTTCTGAGCACTGCAGCTTAGTTCACACTTGAAGACAGTCACAGTGCATTTTCTTAATTACACTGACTACCTTTGCATAAAGAAAACATTTATTTGCATTTCATGCAAACTCTACAGCTTATTACTGATTTTTGTACTTATAAAAACGGTCATTTAAAATAATGCTCTTACTTTCTTATTAGGTCCTTTGCTATGCATTTGTAACTATGACCTAGAACTATACTAGAACATCTGCAAACAGAGAAATCAGTATGTTAGTTATGGATGTGCTTATTCTTTTTCCACAACGACAAGCCATTCTTATTTTTAAAGTACATCTCTTTTTAAATCAAGCTCAAAAGAAAGGGGTTTTGTTAGACTGTACTTGGTCAAAACTGCATGAAGAGACCAGAGGAAGCAAGCAATGGTGTTCCATAGGATCATAATTTCTTAAGAATGTAAATGAAACATGTGATCATACAAAGTTCGGGAAAGAGCAATTTAGTGTTTCATCTCCTAGTTGAATATGTCCTGAATTCTTGCAGGTTCAATCGGGAAGACACGAGTATTTTTGGAAGACATTTTGGCTGATCTTCAATCACAGGCTTGGGAGAGCTGCTTACAGAAATGAAGATAATTGCATAAGACCAATCTCAACGTGCTTTAGGTGTTACACTGCCTGGGATCTTCCTTCCATAAGCTCATTAGTGAGGCATTACGCAAAGACAACAAAACAAAATAAACCCCCTCAATATTGACCAAAAAAAAGCACAAGGAGTCAGACTTTAAAACTAAGTAAACTATACAAACACCTTAGGTGAAGAGCTAAGTGGCAGAAGCTGTTGGCTTCCAAGGGCAAAAGCCATAAAGGGAGAAAAATACCGTTTCTTTAGATGATCAAGGCACTGGGAGTAGATATAGTGTTCGATTACTGATGCCCTGCACTTTTTCTTTCATTCAGAGTGATAGTGATTACTAATGAAGAAATCACTGAATTTCACAGCTTTCTGTGTTTGTAAGCATTCCATAAAAAAAATAATTTTACAAATATTTTGTTATTCAAAAAGATTTAATGAATGTTTTGACTAAACAACTGCTTCTTCACAGCCTGTATTCCTGCCATTAACTATTGTTATTACTGCTGTAGGAGGATTGTGACTTTCCCTCGATGGGACAACAATAATAAAAAGAAGATGAAGTTGTTGAAGTTGGGAAGAGAGAAACCTTATGAAGTTCAACAAAGGCAAGTGTCGGGTACTGCACCTGGGGAGGAATAACCCCGTGCATCGTACAGGTTAGGGCCTGATCTGCTGGAAAGCAGCTCTGTAGAAAGGGACCTGAGAGTTCTGGTGGACAACAGGATGACCACGAGCCAGCAATGTGCCCTGGTGGCCAAGAAGGCCAATGGCATCCTGGGATGCATCAAGAAGAGTGTGCAAGCAGGTCAAAGGAGGTTATCCTCCCCCTCTACTCTGCCCTGGTGAGGCCGCATCTGGAGTATTGTGTCCAGTTCTGGGCTCCCCAGTTCAAGAAGGACAGGGAACTGCTGGAGAGGGTCCAGCAAAGGGCTACAAAGATGATTAGGGGACTGGAACATCTTTCTTAGGAAAGGCTGAGGGACTTGGGTCTTTTTAGTCTGGAGAAGAGAATACTGAGGGGGGGATCTTATCAATGCTTATAAATACTTAAAGGGAGGGTGCCAGGGGGATGAGAACAGTCTTTTTTCAGTGGTGCCCAGTGATAGGACAAGAGGTAACGGGCACAAACTCGGACATAGGAAGTTCCATCTAAACATGAGGAGGAACTTCTTTTTACTTTGAGGGTGGCAGAGCACTGGCACAGGCTGCCCAGAGAGGTGGTGGAGTCTCCCACTCTGGAGACATTCAAAACCTGCCTGGATGCCATCCTGTGCAACTGCTGTAGGTGAACTTGATCTGGCTGGGGGGTTGGACTAGATGATCTCCAGAGGTCCCTTCTCACCCCTATCATTCTGTGATTCTGTGAAGTCTTGTAGCAAAGCTTTTCAGTCCCTTTTGGAGGGGAGAAATTTGTAGAGCAGAAAGAGCTAGGACAAGGGAGAAGGATAAGACCATTTTTGGACATCAAGATATTCCTGCGGAGTAACTTGGCTCAGATATTGCCCAAGGCTACATTAGCCTATTGGAATACTTACTGGATAAAACAATTTTAAAAGTAAATTTCTTTGATCATAATCACATGAAGGAACTGTTTGGGATGATTGCATATGCAGTTTGGAGAACGTGGTGGTGCGTCTATCACTCATGAGGACCACCAGCACTCATGAGCAGCCACTGTCAAGTGCCCGTCACATCAGTAACTTAATTTTGCCTGCTTTCGTTTTGCGACTGAGTATCTCTGTTTCAGTCATGTCTGTACGGCACAGGAAGAGTCAGGACTTCCTTGCGGTAGGTGCTTTTCACAGAGATTGCTCCCCGCTGCCTCAGTGAAAGGAGCTTACGTGTGGGATGAGTGGGTCCACCTCCAACTCACGGCCTCTGTCCTTCCGCTGACACCTGGCTCTGCCGCTCCTTCTTCCCTATTCTGTTCTCGACCTCTTTTCACAATTGCCCATCTTCCTCTGTGGATGGTCTCTCTGCTGTTCTCTCACCTAATACAGATTTTGATTTGTCACAGGGAAAAAAAGACCCAAAGAAAGACCCAAAGAAAGAAGGTTGACTGTGAACTCTGCATTTATGCTTCTTGAACAGAACTCTGCCTGCATGAAAATCAAATAGGGAAGGGAATAAAACATGGTGATTTCAAGACCAGATTTTCCTTGATTCCCTGAGAAGCCCAGAAGTCAGGAAGTCACTGTCAGCTCCCTGTTTCTGCGTTTCAGCCTTATTTTCAGCACAGGTTAGAGCTTTATGCCACCGCTCTTGGCTCTTATTCTGCCTTTCCTGGAGTGGGAAGCATATGGGAATGCACGACAGAGCTTAAGATTCTGCAGTCCTGAGGTGGTGAATACTATTACAACGTTGCGCAGCCCTGAAAGTGCTCCAGCTTCCTCCTAAGGACGGCCCCAAACCTCCTTACGATCTGCCCGGGCTGTTCTCAGCAAAGCTCTGCAAGACCCCAGGTTTTCTCCCAGGAGATTCGCAGGGTGTTATAAAAGGGCAGCGCTCTGTGTGGCTAAGCAGTGTCAAAGTGGGACCGTCCGATGACAAACACAACGTGAGCCGAAGTCGGAGGCAGTAGCAGTCCGTCCCCCCCCACTTAAACCGTGATGATGCTTCTGTATCACTACAGATACATTATCTTATTTACAGAATTACAAACTTACGATAGGGTATGAAAATGCAGAGCACTGTGCTAACCTGGAGTTTCTCAGTTTCCTCCTTTGGTACATTTGTCTCATAATTAAGGGATAGTTTTTGTCTGTGAATAATAAACACTTTGAGCTTGAATTAATTCAAATATTTCTCTCCTATCTCACTTGGTAAAATAATGGAGATATTCCAGGCTATCTCCTATTGCCCATTAATGTTGTGTATATAAATAAGCCAGGTTATCTTTTCCTTGTGAGAAATGTTTTATCTAACAGGCTCTTGTCTAGTGGTTCAGTACTCTACCACTCTAAATTAGGACACTTTATCTTAAGGCTTCATAATCTTACGAGACTATAATTGGAAAGTTTATAAAAAAAATCCTGCTTTGTAAGCTTGGCAGCTGAGATAGAAAGAGGGAATGAGAAGGGCTACAGCAGAATTACACCATCACTGCTAGCCTGACTCCGCTTGACAGAGCCGTTTAATATTTTGACAAGACAAAATATAAAGCAGCATTTTATTCTGTAGAGACTTCACTAGACACAAGCATGGAAGTGCTTGTGATCAATAAAGTTTGCGGTGGAGAGTGATTTATTTACAGCAGGGTATTATGTAGAGAAAGAGCTGTGATATTTCCACAGGCTTTGACGGCATAATGGGCCCCTCTCAATCCTTACATGGAAGGGTTAGATTGTCATGGTTGCTCAGGCAGTATTCAAAACGTTATCTGATCAGCCTTAAAGACTTCAGAACGAGACAGATGATTAGTTACCCTAAACGATCCTCATCATGCAGAAATTGATGATTTAATATAGTCAATGACAGACGATTCCATTTGTACTAGATAAAGTGTCTGCGGTTTGTATCAATCATAATAGAGTTATTATTGAGCATAAAAGAAAAGCATGTTTAATATCATTAATTCCAGATATGTCGCTTTCCACATCTGGCATTCATCCATAGAGCAGAACCACTCCAGGCTATCATTCCTGCCTGTGTGCTGGTGACTCCAGTGTTTTTTGTAATTTCAAAATGTTTTTCAGCACCTCCAGCTAGGTGCAATAACAGTTTACAGATTACCTATGTCATCACATTTTGACAAACTTCTCAATCTGATGTGACCTTCATCTTTAGCCATCTGCTTGCCTTTGTTTCTGCCTTTCTTTTTTTCCTTTTTTTTTTTTTTTTTGATAAACCTCTGCAGCTTAAAGCTGTAGTGGTTTGTTCCATATTCTTCTAGGTCAACATTTCACCTGTGTAAATCCAGAAACACAGACTGAAATGTACAGACAGTAACCTGGGTTCAAGTCTCAAGGTAGCTGACACTGGGCAAACCTCCCAGGTGGATGTTTTCATCACTTACATCAAATGCTTTTTAATTGTTAACAGTTATCAACAATACCCTCATAAAAATCAGTATTCAGAAAATACCCGTTGTAAAACCAGTCCTTCTGCAGAGCCTGTCTTTCTCTAATTCCTACAAAATGTGGGGCAGAACCTGGATGTTTCCATAACTGAATCATAAATACCTATAAGAGATTGAGCCAAAACCATACTGAAAATGCTGCTCAGACCGCTGCACGTGCAATTGGTTAATTCGGCCGTGGAACCCCAACACTCACCAGAGCATCCAAACACATGTGCCACTGGTCTCCAGGGGGGAGCCTAGATTCGCAGAAAAGTACGGCATCTATGTACAGATAATTTTTCTCCCTGGTTTTCCTGAATCCCAGCTAAAACTTCAAATGAGGAATGAGCTACCTATGGGAATTTGTTTCTTTACTCATTCAGATGGACGATTGCATGGTTTTAAGTGATAAATGCTCAAAAAAAGAAAATTAAAGGGTTATAAAAGACTGCGAGCAAGCTTGTTTTTAAACACTGAGTCCAAGATTTCTTGTTATATTGTTCAAATCAGAAAATTGGCAAGGCATTCTTTTGCGTGCAGTCATAGGGGCCTCCTCGTCTTTTTTTTTTTTTTTTTCCTGCTTGCATGGGTGTTTTATACCAGTGGGGAGAACAGTCCAAATGAGTTGGCTGCCTGCCAGTTCAAACAGCAGGAAGTTTACTGATGCCGGGAGCTTTATTTATTTTGTGTTTTATTTTGGAAGGAGGAGTAAAGAAGGCTAATAACATTTCAGGGGCAAAGAGTGAGTTGCTGCCCTGCACTTCAGGCTCTGCTATCAACCAAGCATTGCAACATGTCCTATACTGCAGAGTTCAATTTAAAGATCAAATCTGCTGTTACCTCCTCCTCTCCTACTGTCGCTCCTCCAATGGAAAGGACAAGAAAACTAAATCATCTGAGTAACGAATACTGTGTATACAAGTATTGTAACTAGGGGAGGGACGGAAATGGTAACTACTGCATAGACCCCGGTCAATTCTGCGCAAAACAAGAGGCGGAAAGTTAGGCACAGGCCTGAACTGACCTCAAGGCCCAGGTAAAGCAATAATCACCATCATTTAATAATAGCAAAGATCCTGACCTTCCTACTTTATTTTTATTGTCTGTACCTAATGATACGTTTCCTTCAGTAGCAAAGTCCTTTTTTCTGGTGGGGAAGAGCTTGCGGCTGCTAACCCCCAGCTGCTGGGTCCTCTCCACCCTTCAGGTGCTGCCCGTTTTATTTCTGCAGATTATGGCCCATGAAACCAGACTGGCGAAAGGTCCCAGTCGTACCACCAAACCACTCAGCCCTTGCGCCTGGCTCATTTTGGTGACCTGCTTTGCAGAGCAGCCCCTTAAACCATTCCTTCAGAGCAGATGATGATGATGATGAGCTGCCCTGATGGGGTGAGAATAAGCAGCCAAGGGAAGCAGGGAATGTCCTAGCATTGCCGAGATGTCTCTGGCAGAGGACGTGCTCCAGCAGTTTTGTCACCAGCAACACCACATCCCAGGGACTTTAGGCGAAGACATGCAGCCTCGGCTGAGGTTATTTTAACATCTAGAGCAGAAGTCATCCCTGGGAAACTGCCACTGGTAGGTGACCTTAATTTGATTCACCCTTCTATCTCCAGTTTCTACGTATAGGTGAAATGGGCCCAGTTTTGGTCAACCACTTCAAAAAAGAGTAGCAGATATCAAGGATGCTACAAGGAGCAATCATAACCGTATTTTGGTAGCTAGTTTTCACATTAAAACCACTTTCATTGTGAAAATAAGATGAAAAGATAATTATTCAATACAGGAAGCTATAAATACAAAATATAGATGATGAATATAGCATATGGCTTAAAGCAGTAGTGATCAATCATCGCAATAATTCAAATTCACTAGACAGCTGAAACTGTCAGAGCGAAGTAACAGGTGACTGCTTCCTCGGTATCATTAAAGCTTTTAATACAGTTATTTCTTTCTGCATATAAGCATATGCATACGTGCATTTGTGTGTATGCATGTGCACATAAGGGTAAATGAGAGGAACTGCCAGCAGTGAGTTAAAAAATAACGGAGAACGTGTTGTCACTTCTTCAGGCTAGCCCTGATAGAAGAGAAAAAACTACTTTCCTCTAAATGTGCTTACTGGAAATTACCATCGTCTCAGAGGACACCTACCTTTGGGCTTGGCTTTCTGGCATGAGACATGGGGGAAGATGTCTGGTTCAACAGGTATCAGACGATGTTGGCATGGTCTCTCATATTCTCCAAGAATCATCTCCTGGCAAACCTATCCAGCATCTTTTGAAGGAAAAAAATAAAACTTCTCAAACCTGAAAGGAAAAGAATATTCAAATTATTCTTCAGCATATTAAAACTTTCTGTTAAAGCAAATGGCTATTGGTAAAAGAAAAAAATGAACTCTGAAGGAAGATTTAGGAAGCGATGTAAGAATAAGATATGTTGGATCGCAGCAGTGAATATACAGGTAGAGACTTTTAAAGAAGAGTGAATTACTATGTGAATAAGATTTCTAGTCTTGGAAATTAAAAGGTTCAGAAAAAGCTCTTGAAATCAAAAATATTAGAGGGTACTGACAGTACCATATAAAATGCAGAAGGTGAAATTGTCTGCATTGTTAGGAGATAAAAAAGAGTAATGACTGCTTTAAGTGGTCAAGGTGTAGAAAAGGAGCTATAATATAAACGGGAGAGAGGGCCAAGAGGAGGTACAGGCACTGGTCACTCTGTCCTTTGGTGTGTATATCTGGTGTATTCCACTCTCGGCTGGCCATGTCGTGGCCACAGAGGGATGCAGGTCTTGGTCACTGGAGAGGGCATAGCAATCCGGTCTCTTCCACCATTGGTTACAATTCAAACCATAATAGCAGCTGCGTGGACACCACATACCACTGTTGGCAGTCACAGCTGGTCATTGGTGCCCAAGTGATCACCAGTGACCTTACATTTCCTCACTTTGCCTGATGCCTTCTATCCCCTGACCCTCTAAGAGAGTTGTCTTCTGCATCCATCTGATTCTTCTCTTGAACACTAGATTTCTGTATCACCTCAGTATTTCCAAGGCCCCCCGCCCTGAGTTTTGCCCCCAAGTCCCTAAATGCGGAAGAGGAGCTACCTTTCTGGGCACAGTTTTGCTTTGAGCTCACTACAACAGCGGGGAACGGCAGGCAGCCACACTAGGGGCGGTGTAATTTCTGCATGTGGGTCCTGGTGGGATTGTTGGTTGTCTTCAGTGACCAAAGTTCAGTATTATCCCTATTACAAGATGTGCAGAATGGCTTCCTTGCTGCACACAGGAAAGTTTGTCCAATGGAAAGTAAAAGTAATTATCACTTAAAATAAGGGATAATAACAATAACAATAATAAGAATAAGAGTACGAATAAGAATGAGAATGAGAATGAGAATAAGAATAAGAATAAGAATAAGAATAAGAATAAGAATAAGAATAAGAATAAGAATAAGAATAAGAATGAAGAAGAATTGTTATATAATATTGGTGGGGACTGAGAAACATTAAGGACACCTTGGGAAGGTGCTGGTGAGAAGAAAGCACGTGACAGCTTTACCCTCAGGTTGGTACCAGCAGGAGAGTTTCTCCCATAGGTGTCCAGGTGAGCTGTGCAGCCCCATGCCCTGGTAAAGCAGGATTCCTTAGCCTGCCAGAGCCTAGCCTCCCCCTCAACCAATTTTGAAAAAAAAAAAAAAAAAAATCTGTTTTCTCACTGATTTTGAAAGCCAGCTGTGATTTACATCTCCTCCTCCAAAAGCAGCATTTTCTCATGAGAATCAATCTCTTTTCAGGTACAGGCCTGCCTCCAAAATCTCAAGATGTTTGGTTAAAGCGACATTTCAGCCACGTTCCTTCAGCAAAAGTGACATTGAACACAATAGCAGAGGAACTGAGAGAGGGCCATATGTAGACAGGCAAGAAAATCAGACTCAAGAGCCAGTGTTGTGTGGAGCCACTTAAAGTCAAGACATATGTTTTATTTCTCACCTTTCAAGCAAATACATGTCTTTTGTGTCCACTCTTTAGGGTCACAAGGAAAAGTGAAACCTTGGAGACAGGAAAGAGAAAGCAGATTATTACAGACCTCGCTGCTGTCCTGAGCAATTCTTTCTTTTTTCCATATAATGAATTAGCTGCTTGTGCAAGAATTCGGTTCAAGTTTTAAAGCATGGTGAATTACTATTCTAATTTACCAGTGTCGGCTTTGTTTCAGCCTACTGTTAATCACTTAGTTTTGTATGTTTTACAAAACTGAGACAGATGTTTATAAATATATCGTGGGGCACATAGGGGTACATCTTGCACACTTACCCATATATATTTCAAGAAATACATAGTTATTGAAATTCATCTATAAGAAACTGTGCTTAAGTTCAAATCCATCTTGTGGTCAACACCATCTAGCAATTTTGTTCCTTCTTTTTTCTTTTTCTTTTTTTTTTTTTTTAAATACAGGTCATCCATTCAGTTAAAGTTCTGTCAAAATCATGCAGTTGATCTAATTCCTAGTTACAAAAGTAATTACTTTGAGGTCTAGTTTGCTATAATTATACTGCTACAGACTTTGCATACTCTAAAATATAGGGGTAGTCATTCCCATTGCAGCTCTACCAAGCACCAACGCAAGTTTATGTGACCTCTCCAGAGCTTTCCTGTGCCTTGCAATATTATCACCACTTCATCTTATAAAAAGTTTATATTTGCAACCTCGTAGTTTAACATTATTTTTCCTTTTTTTAACTTGATGTTTGATGTCTCAGCATGACTGAAGGCAAATCCACCCGCAGTATCATGCAAGGCAGAGGTGCTCTTTCCCCCATCACTTGGTCTTGCACAGCTTCCCTAAGCCCTGGGCTTTTCTCCCGCAGATTTCCCTCTTAGCAATTCCTTGTTTGCGTCCTCCAGGAGGGTTTATGCTGTACGTTTTCCACCATTGGATATCCTACTCTGCCCTTCCAATCTGAGCATTTCTGACAGCTTTTTTTTTGGCTTTTAAGAACTAAAACCATAGGATCATCCTCCTCTGGCTCTCTCTCACTGGCTGCTCAGTAATGAAGGAGTGGGCTCAGAATGAGCATCGCAGGGAATAAACCTGCCAATGGATAGGGTAGAGATGAAAAGAAATCAAGGTCTAAGTGCGTAGGATGGGCCTGAATGATGCTATTGGTGATAACGCATATTTGCTTGGCTGGCTCAAGCTTTCCAGATACCTTTGAAAGAGTGGGTTCATACTGCAGTGAACTTCAGAAAGGCTTTCTTGCTTGGTCTGACTGTCATTCCCAACATGTGGAATAACACCTGCAGGTGAAACAACTTGCAGAGAAATCTGCTCATATTATGAAAATGTAAACAAAGTTGATTGATTCAGAGCCTGAATACTCAGCTGAGAGACGCTCCTACTGGCAAATTATCTCTCTGAGAATATAGATAAAATCCCTGACTCGTTCCAGTCTAGTGGGTCTTACTCACAGGGATCAGTTAAAGCAAATCCCATTAGAAGGGTTCATTTGCCTTTCCTGCACAGTCCTAGGTTCCCGTGCACTCTGGCTTCCTGGATCCTGGAATGTGGGATGAGAGTCTGTCGCCACACCTTTGGATGGGATTCTCACCAGCGTACTCTCCTAAAGTCACACCCTAGAACTCAGACCTCATATCCTAGGATGGCCTTAAGCCAATGTGATGTGGATACATTCCTATTCATACAGAAAAAAAAAGCTCAATAAAAAAATATAGAGGGGTCCAATTCAGAGTATTAGTCGTCCCTTCCCTTCATATGATTAGGTCTTTTTCACAGAAAAATGCACTACAATACGTATTAAAGTCAAGGTTGTGAAAAATCAAAACACCTTTGATCAAACTTGTTGGAAATGAAACCAAAGGAAACGAATCTTAACAACCCATATTACATAAACAGATAACAAAGTACAAATGAGTGTATTCGCTGCCACCCCACTTTGCAGGATGCACATGGGTACACCTACCGCACGGTAATATACATTACTGAATAATAAATCACACTTTGATCCAAGTAACCCAAAGCATTTTACAAACACTAATTAAAATTTGAAATATCTCTCTGAGGTACTTAAATAACAACGTACATAATTTGTAGGTGGGAAAAGTGAGCCAAAGGAAGGTTAAATTAACTCACTCAGGATCAGAGGGGGAATCGGTGAAAAATCAGGAAGATGATACAAGTCTGTATCCCACACCTCTATACAAACTGAGGGAATATTTCCTTCTTGAATCTACAGAATATGAGTGGTACTGTAACTCTAAAAAGGTTTTCCAGAAGATTACTTGTCAGAGTTAATTTAATTACTATGAATTCTAAGTATTTGGTTTTAAACTACTAAGTAGGCTCTATTGCATCACTGTTTCCCAATATCTCAAGACTCTTGGTGGAAAAAGCAATCCCCGCTCATAACAGAAACCACCCCTGGATCTGACTCAGTGACAACTGGGTGAGACCGCGTGCGTTCTCCCGAGATGACCACTAATTGGTCCTTCATGGCAGATACCGCTGCCTCCAGGAATTTGCATTGCAGCAGACAGAAACAGAAAAACTGTGAAATAATTACAGAACAGCTAAGGAGAGAAAGTGTCGCCACAAGCAATGGTCTCGCCTCTCCTCCTGGGCTGCGCTGTGCTCTCCTCGGGCGGCAGCCGGGCCGGCAGAGGCGACTGCCCCACCACCACGGACCCCCGGCCCCTCCACGGCACAGCGGCACCACTGATGAGCTCACCCATCCTCCCCCACCCCCGTTCTGGGGAATTAACATCTTGCCTAATTGTATCTATACCTGCCCCTGTGAAGTGATCTGAATTGCAAAATAGCCAAACTAAAGCAAAAAAAATTACCATCCTTATTTCCTAGGTTCCCCCCACCCCCCGTTACAGGGGTCATTCCTCAGCACCAAGTGCGGAGACAGGGGACAGCAGGAGGCACATCTCTGCGTGTGGAGGGGTGGCCCCTTCCATAGACAGTTTTCCACTAGAATTGTTCATAAAACTTGCACAGCGTTGGGGGCAGCTTTGTGACATTCCTGGGGTATTTAACATTATTGATCTTTTTTTGACAAATGAGTAATGTAACACGTTCATTACCATTAATCATCCTTTTTCTAATTCAGGTAAACAAGGGGTAGTTTGGTTCATGCTCAGCTATTATCTATTTTCATAATTGTTTTTACAAGGATCCTGTTTGATGAAATTCAAATATGTATTTATTTGGAAGAAAAATATTGATGCTCTTTTCATTTCAGCAAAGTATTCCATAAAGGATCAACTTTCCTAGCTGTGCTATTAAAAAACAAAACCCAGATATGCTATTATGCCTTAGAACCACGTTTTAGAACTGGGTCTGCTGGTTTTGGCTCTATTAGCATGGAAGTCAACAGTTAGCTTCACAACAATGCCAAGTGGAGAAGAATCGCGTTCCCGTCCCCTCGCTTGCTTTTGGCAGCTGGGTTGTTATTAGATGCGATTAGAAGCCCCACATGTTCCCATCACCCGAGCAACGAGCTCATAGGCTGCCCGGTGCATACGCTGCTCCCAGAAGGTCCTGCTTTTCTCGGCAGGTGTTTGCTGTGGGTGTGAGCTGAGAGGACCACACGGAGACCGCCTGTGGCACCGGCTTCTGCCTTCCTTTCCACCGGGAAGGAACGTCGCAGATCCCCGGCCCTTTCCCCAACTCACCAGCATCCTCTTTCCCAGGGCTTGTCAACCACCCTGAAGGGGTCAAAGAAGCATGAAGACTGCTGTTTTCTCCATATGTCCTTCCCATGCCGATATATTTCAATAACATTAAAAGTATCTCCTCATTATCTGCTCCAAATCTCTCCAGTTAGAATTGTCAAGAGTTGGTAATTGTACTTCTCACGCTGCTGTTAGCCGGCTCCTTCGAAACCCTTCACCTGCTTACACTGGCTTTGCTGCCTTTTCACGTCTCCTTTCGGTGGTGACTCCTGGCCTGCTCCCGCTGGCTTTTAAAGACGAGCTGATGGATTTTGAGCTGGGTTAGTTCTTTTTCACGGCGATTATAGGCAGGACTATTGGAAGCTGAAACTCAGCGTTTCCAGCCCTGCTGTTGCCTGGCTCTCCCAGGAACTCTTGTGCCCCTCTGCCGGCAGCTGTGATGCTACAGCACGAGCAGTATTCGCCGTGCCCCTGCCTTTCTAGTGGTTGCAGCAACGCTATTGTTGGAAAGAACAAAGGTGATATTGCTATTTTCCCTATTATTATTTTAGTGCTCTGGTGCTGTTCTGCGCGTGCTGTTCTGACAGGTTCATCACAGAGCAATTTAAATAGAGATGTAAAGCACATTTATTTCTCCTAATGAACATACCAATAACGCTCATGCAGTGATGACTCTGTTTCCTGAAACCAACAAACCCTGAAATAATATTGACAGGACCAATTGCTTGAAACTTTGTAGAAACAGTGTATATTGAAGATACAAGAAGTCACGCTAATAGGAATCCTGTAAGGCAAATGACTCCACAGAGGATGAAAGGTATGAAAAAAGCTCACTCGTGTTTTAAAAACACAGTTTCAAGAATTTATCGTATCATTTAAAAGACCGAATAGAGGTAAATATTGAGATTTTTAGGGAATAAAAAGGAACTATTACTAAAGTGTACCATTAGATAACTCAGAACTATCATTTCACTTTCAACAGCAGCCTCGGTTTCCAATAATCACAACACCTAGTCCAAAGAATGTTATTTTGTTAAAGGGTTCAACAAAATTCTCTCTTGTGCCTTTGAATGCCAAATAAAAAAGGTGAAATTGGCAACTCTGTTCTTCGTAGCCCTCTTGAGAACATGTGAAAAGAGTGGTTGGTGGAAAGTGAATTTTAAAATTCATGTAGTCATTACTGACATAAAATCCGTTCAGTTACCTAGTTCTAGTATAAAATCTTGATTATGGTGGAATCATGGTAAAAAAACCCCACTGTTAAACACAAACTCAGTTAGCTGAGGTATGTAATAATAATAATGTATGTGCCATAGTCTCACACCATTTTCTGGTAAAAAGATTTTTAGGGCACATGAAGGAGGTCTCCTCCACTACCTAACCCCTCTCTGCTATCTGATTTTTACACTACACAGATAGTTGTATTAGAATGAGAAAAAGCAGCTTACTGCTACTTCTCGGGCCCTTGAGTGTCTGATGGCTGGTTCAGAAAAAAGAAGTTTAAAAGTGAATAATTTCAGAGGAAAAAAAGCTAATAGATGATAGCTCTGAAATGGATCAGCTAGTCAAGAGAGAAAACAGGGGCTTCACCAAGCTTCAGATACCTCCCACAAGATGATGTCAGGGGACTTTTAGAGATATTGCCTTGAAAATTAAGCTTCAAAGAGAATAACCGAGTAGTAAATCGTAGAAAAGGTGGAAACTGAGGCAAGGTAGAAAAGAACTTGACATGTCAAATAGTTGGGGGGCTGATAAGAAGTGATACAGAGGAGCTGTTCCTGACAGCTGACCTGGTCCACGCAGGTAGACTGGAAGAGATGGAGGCCACACAGCTCCTCTCCTTTTCCTGCCTGCTATTGTATCAGGGACACCAAATTTTGCTACTCTCATTTAGTTAAGGCAAAGACTGGAAATAAGAAGCCTAAATCATGAAACTGACTTTAGAAAATGTTTTCGTTCTTGTGTCTGTAACTTTTCAAGAACAGAATTCATCTAAGAGCATCAGGTGGCTGGACAATACTTTTGCTTGTCTCACTTTTCAGGGGTGGCAAAATAAGGAAGAAAAAAGCAAGTCTTTTCCTTCCACCTATGTTATGGCCCTCTGATAATTAACAAAGTACTGAATAATTCCAGTCAGTTTTTTTAACATCCTGGTTGCTGTACTTTCTTCATCTAATATTATCACTGACTGCTTTTTCCATTGCCATTAATATCTACCTATGACCCTAGACAGATAAATAATTGCTACACATCGTAGTCACTTTCTTACATTATTATCCTCTAGATACTTTGATTTTTTTGTGCAACAGCTTTCTGTCTTTTCACGACGCAAAGGAACGTAAAGATAGTATAAATCTATAGGAGAAATTCAGATAGATGGCGTCTCTGTTAAAACATTCCCTGATTGTCTTAGGTTACCTGTTGGCTCCATTACAACCTTTCAAAAATAAGAAATCAAAGACTAGGGAACTCTTCTCAGCTTTGTAGTGTTCATAGTGGGCTGCTTTGCAGCTTCAGAGAAGCTGCAATATTTTAGCAGTTCCTATCACTGACCTTCCCTATATTTTTTGCAGTTTCAGCTTGAAGTTTGCTTGCTTTGATATAAATCATTGCAACATTGCATCACCATGGAGCAAAATCACACTACACACTGTAAGAGAGGAAGCTGATAACCTGGGCTTTGGCTGATTATTATTCTTTGCCTTGATAGAGGAAGGTACCTTGAAACTTAAAACTCCCCAGCAGAGGATCCTCAGGTCTCAATAGCTTACCAGGTTATTATTTTTAAAATATTAAGACACTGGTAACCATGATAGGATTGCCAAAATACAAACAAATTCTGTTTGGGAAAAAAAAAAATAATTGAAAACTTTATGTATTGACATGTTCTCCTGTTATTCTTCTTATTCTTTCTGTTTTTAATGCATCTGAGCCAAAGGTTTCAGGGTTGTTTAGAAAGCGACTTGTAGAGATTTCTGGGGTCATGTATATGTTCTTCAGTGCTTGTTTTCCTTATAGGGTGCTGCTCAATAGCGCGTGGTAACTTCAACAGTTTACAGTCTATTTATTTAATATTCCTGAAGAAAGAAACTTCAAAAGAAGAATGGGATTACGTGCCCAACATGTTTCCTCCACAGAGTACAACTCACTTTGGCATTATTGCAGCTACAGCAGCCAGACTTCCAAACCTAGATCTTGCTTATATGAATTTGTAATAACGATATGCAGCTTATGACAGCCTCCTTTTCAGATTTGCTTTCCCAAGCAGCCCTCTTGAAATTAAAATTGCAACTCAGATCAATTTCTGCAGGGAAATTTAAACAAAAAAAAAGTAATGAATAAAGGAAGATTTCTTACACATAATCGTTTATACTCCTTAAACTCACACCGTTGATTGCTGACCTCTGAAAGATGGAGAAAGTACCTGTCCCCTGAGTAGATACCAGAGCCTAGACTTTGTCTATTGTGACTTGGTATTCAAATAGCAGATTATTTTTTTTTCCACACACAATAATTCTCAGATGTGTTAACCAGTGAAGAGAGAAAATTGGATGTATTGTGTATCATGGAAAAAAGACCCGGTGTAGAGCTAAGACAGAGGATAAACGTTCAAGGGAGTAAAAGGATTCTTAAACATTTCCCTGCTTTCTCTTTTGGTAGTTTATATTTGTGCCTGTGAAGACAAACTTTGCACTACTTTCTGAGATGTTAAAACTTCTACATAGTGCAAGGAAGTTCCATGGGAATAATAATCACCAGTGACTAGCTCTTTCCAGTGGGTTAAGAGTGATTTCAGATACTTACAGTCACCAGAAAAGCTTAACAGTCAGTGTGGTGAAACTTCTGAGTTTTTAGCCAGGATCTCTGTGTAGTAGAACAAGCGTACCTGAAGGTTGCTGCTGTTACCTAATAGTACATTTGGGCACGAAGGCACTACTGACCTTAAAACTTATGAGAAGAACCATTTTTGCAAGCGACCAGACCTTTACCTTCTACAGGCTATTGACAAATGCTTTCACATAAGGCTGTGTGGAACGTAATAATGGGATTTCATAGTATCTCCTAAAATTATTTCCTCTAATAAATAAATTCTATTAATTGCCTCTAGTTGCAACTCTGCAGAAACTTCAGAACAAGATTGCGTAGTTATTACTATTCATATTCCCGTCACACATGTGGGTCCATGTCATAGATCGGTGAGCCACTGTGCTTGGCATCATATGAGTCAAGGGAAGACAATCTCATGAGGAAAAGCTCATACAGTGGTCCCCCCCTGCTTAACATTTTCAGCAGAAAAGTCACAGTGCTCCACATACCCAAATGACAAAAAAGTAAAGTCAGGTTTTGAGTCAAATTACACCCTCATGAGTTCTCCTCCCCCCATGCCTCCCCAAAACACTAAGACACATGAAAGGAGACTCCTTAGAAAGCTTGGTAGGAGAAAACTTCTTCAGCAGTTGTCTGGGAACACAAAATTCAAATGAGAAGTGGGAGACTCAGTTTAGAGGAGTACAGATTCCCACACAAATGTCACTGCCTCGATAGGTGAAAATCTTGGGTCTGCGAGCAGATACAAGCAAGCAGCAGAAGCCCAAGCTTTACTTGCTCCCGGGGCTGAGCTGTAGGGAACACCTACGCATTACGAAATTGTTTTGATTTCCTCTTTCCCTTTCCCACTCTTCTGTAAGAGTACTTTACTCATTCAGGCCAGCTCTGATCCTTTTTTTCTCTTATTCTCCATCCTCTTTTGGCTTCTGGGCATCTTTAATATGCACAACAAAGTGTCGGTTTCATTACCAGCAATCTGTATTCAAGGATATCAAATTTGTGTAAATTCCACAGCATTGCACAATGTTTCCATTTAACCTGAATGAAATTCAAGTGCAAATGAGGTGTTAGTCATTCATGAATAGAACCCTTAATGTGTAGACATGTTTTTTTAAGGTGAATTTAGTACTCGGCAAAAGGTGCCAAATTGACAACCCTGAAAACTGAAGTCCTCTATGAATTCTTGTAAAAGGGATGATGGGGGAAGGCAAGCCACACTGCTGCATATAAGTCTGCTGATAACTAGCACTAGAGATGGAAAGATAATTCAAATATTGTGTCCCTTTAAGGCTTCACTCTCTGTAGAGGGAGTATTAGTCCCTACACGAATCTAGTGGGTTTTGTGACACAAAATTTCAGGGTATGGAAAAACTGAGAAATGCAGAGCTCCGAATCATTTCACTTAAGGCACTCTGTAATGAGATCTAATCAACTTTGAACACCTACGGGTGAAATTCCCCCTCCTTTCCATAGATGGATTTTTGTTATACTCCCAGGACAGTCTCCAATTTGTTACTGTTAAACAAGTGATGTCATCCCCAACTAACCAAAATGATTGGAAGTGCTCGAAATAAGTATTACAGAAAAGGTTGAAACAGTATGTTCATATTGAAAATACCCAAGACTGCTTTTTGAACACACACATAATCCTGCAGCGTAAATGACACCCAGCCGCGGGATAGCTACTGACTGGCCACAGAAAGAAAGATCTTTCCCTCACTTACTGTGGTGAATGTGGCAAATCCCATCCTGCAGTTTCTCACCTGCAAAGCGTAGGCTGTAACTAGCCCTAGCTCAAAGGGATTTGACACATATGAAGAAAAGGTTGTACACAAGAACATGTTTTATCTAAATATCTTCTACACTGCCTACACTCAGGCAAAATGCAGTTCTGCATTTACAAAATATAGGATGTTGAGGACAAAGACTGACTGCCAAGAACTGCAGGGGGACCCTACAGGGCTGCATGGTTGGTCAATAAAACGGTGGGTGAAACTCACTATGAATAAAGAAAGACTGACGCACATGGGAAAAAGTCTTAACTTCAAATATGAGTGAATAGGTTCTGAACTCACAATTGTAATTCAGCAATAAGAATATATGATAGATCCAAGGAAGAATTAGGTCAGTGCTCGTTATCAGTCAAAGCAGCAAATAAACTGTTATGAATTTTTAGGAAGGAATAGAAATAAACCGGAAGCAAACACTATGCCTTCGAATAAATCTATGATCCACCCACGTTTTGAGTACTTGCGCAGCTCTGGTCTCATTTCTAAAGGGATATGGTCAAACCAGAAAAGGCCAACAAGGATAATGCACTTAGGTACAAAGAACTGGGCGTACGAGGACACCACAGCTTGGAAAAGACAACCAAGAGAGAATGCACCAGTCTAACCATGAGCAGCCAGAAAAGCGTGAAAGGACGTTGACTACCATGGCATCAGTCGTTCACTGTCTCTCCCAGTACAGAGATATAGGAGGCAACAAACAAAATCCAGGTAGAGAAAGAAAGTTTGAGCACTGGTGAGCAAACCTTTGGAACTCCCTGCCAAAGGCTGCCCGGGACACACAGGGGTCGCAAGGGAAAACTGGGCAAATGCGCAGAGGGAACGTTCTTTGAAGTTTACTGCAAGAAACACATCCAGCTCAGGAAATACCCTGAGCTGAAAACTGTTGGAGGCTGAGGAGCACAGGCAGTAGCAACATGCTACTGTTGTCTGACTGGGCATCCGCTGTCAGAGGCGGGACACTGGACTAGATGAGCCTTAACCTGACCCAGTAGGACTATTTCTATGTTCTTGTGTTGCTGTCTTTACCACACAGCACGTAGCTATAACTTTCCGATAGCTGAGTGCAGATAATGTAAAGCTATAAACCAGACAGCTTTGGTGGTACTGACTGCAGTATCTGTCCATTCAACCCCATGGCGCTTCTTAAGTGAACCATGACACCCACAATGGGTGTCGCATGGAAATACAAACATATCCATATGTGTATGTGTATTGGGATGAGTAGGGGAGGGGTTACCCACAACTTCACTGCTGTGCAGCTATCACAAATGGTCTGACCCATTCACATTTACTCTTGTTATTGCTGTGCATTAGCATGAACAGAGGCAGCAAAAGGTTTCAGCACAAAGTCGAATACGGCCGAGCAACAACAGGAGGAGGCTGTGAGGAAAAGAAAGTCTTCAGCAGCCTGGGTTGGCACAACTTCTCAGTAAAAGACACAGAACCCTTGGGACAGTCATCCCCAGAACATCTATTTACAACAAACACAGCTTGCCAAAAATGCCGCACTGCTGACTTTTAGCATACACACATACGTATGGTGTCCCAAGCCTCACTTCCAAAGGGCACAACTAACTTCTACAAAACCAATAGTCCCGAGTTTCCCTTACTGCATCAAACCATGGACTATAAGAACATCACGTTACTCCAAAGATATACTTTTTCAGGTATACATGATTTTTAACTAAAAATCTCCATTAAACATTCACTTATTTCCTGGCTTGTTTTCTTCTTCCTAAGTGCTCTCTCTGTTGGATAACTCTAAGGGCTGTAGACAGACAGACAGAGTTATTGTCTTTTTAAAATGAACATTAAAATAAATATGGAGGTTCCCATCTTCCATACCTTGCCACAGTTGCTGACAGCAGCCATGGAGTGCCTCGTGAATTTGCACATCATCTTTGTATGTGGGCCATGACGCACCGCAAGGATAAAGATGGTGCGAAACTGCACCCAACTCCCTGGGACTCCTCCTGCTTCTGTGGGCTGTGGAATGAGAGAGGGAAGAATCAGCGCTGCCCTCTGAAGTGGCCAAAACCTTATCTTTCACGCAGTGGTAAATGAATCAATGTAATTGCAGCGGAATGAGACTATTGGTAACTCAGCCCTGCCAAGCGGTAAGTGCTGCAGGACTGCACCCCACGTCTGCATCATCTCTGATCTTACTATTTTCTACAAAGGTAGCTCAGTACAATTAAACTTCATAGAAATCTTAATAGAAGTTATACCCGTGTGAAAATGTTACACTAAAAGCATATTTGATCAATTTACAATATTTCAGTTCTATTGGTTTGAGAAGAACAGGACTGAAGTATTACGCGCAGCATGAATAAGCTTTAAAGTTTGGTTGTCCGAAAATCCTGAGCCTCCAGAATTGCTTTGGAACCACCTGGCTTAGAAGCATTGCTGTTATTTTGTCATTTCTACCTGTTGAGCTGAACCTGACAGGGAGCAAATGCAGGTGCCCAGTCCGCCCAGCCACCGGGGTTTGCCCCTTCTGCGGCGCCCGCATGCTAATTCCTTCTGTGACTCACGGCCTTATAATGTTGCCAAAAAGTTTAACCTCAATAAAAGCTAGGTGCCAGCCTAGTTTTTAAAAGGATCAAAATAAACATCCACACCTCCCAAAAGACAGGGAAGACCAGATTAATAGTTAGCCTTTGTGACTGAGGTAAACCTTTCCTCAGCTTAAAAATGACAGGACTTGGTTTGTACTTATTATTTCAGAACCTTGTCACCCATCACTCATTTTACTTTCTGGTACACCACAAGTTTTCCGTCTCCTGCAGAGACTCTACCTGGATGCTTTGCTGCTGCTTTGAATTAGTTCTGGAATTAGTTCCTGCTCGCTCCTCTTTTAAATTTTGGGTGAGGAAGGAGAGGCGATTGCAGCTAGTTCCCAAGGCAAGAATAAAAACTTTGCGTGACCATTTGGAACTCTCACCCAATTATCATAATCATACTTTCCAATATTTTTTAATAAAACTAAAAATCCATATCTAAACAAAAGCTTTATTCCTCTATCAGAAATGAAACTTTATTCATAGTTATTAACCATTATAGCAGACATACCCCTTGTATAAATATCTATAAAGTAATGAGTCTTTCCTGGAATAAGATGCATATTAATTAGATCCTACAGCACTTGAGAGACTTTGGTTCAATTCCCACCAGTAAGGTCAGGAAATGCATCCACAGTAGTTAGCAGCTAGTTTCAAAATCTCAATGCACCGAGCACGATGGGGTCATTCAGTGGAGCAGGTACCCCAAGGGAAGGGTAAAACAAGAGCCAGGGATTATTTCACAGCACTGAACCGGTACACTGCAGGAGTGACGGACTTTCCTTTCAGAGCAGAAAAGCTTGCCAGCATACTGTCCTCGTTGCCCACTCTCATTACAAAGAATGCAGCATGCGAAGCAATTAGTTGGATGATACGGGCTGGAAAAAGCTGAGAAAATTGTGTGCGCGCATGTGTGGATATACGGGGGGGATATATGTGGATATACGCTAATATAATATAGGAGGACAACACTAACGTACACACACTAAAACAGCCCCGCACAGTTAGATAGATATAGGACCATCTCCATCAGACATTGAAGCTCCAGTGCTGAGCAGGGTAAAACAATGCAAAAAGCCTTCTACCCACTTGAATTTTAAATTCAGATGATGATTCACTATTATGGAAAGATGGATTAAATATCTCATCTTTGCCCATAGACTGCTAATGAACCAGGCTTTAAACACTAGAAGACTTTACGCAGAATATGGAATTTCCATGGGAACAAGATTCTCTGAACACCTCCATGCTATCAGGACAGGGTTTTTTTTTAATGTGTATTTCTGTTATTCTATCAGTTGTGACACAGCAAACTGATAGGAATATGCTCTGTAATCATTGAATTTTGTTTTGTTTCTATTTTGAATTACAGCACATACATGGACCAAAGATAAAGTATTCTTACAGCAGATTTTAGAAAGTTTTAAGAATCAGTAACTTCTTTTTAATGGAAGATAAAATGCTCCTAAGGAACTCAAGGCTGCAAAGACTGGAGAGAAAAATGGTTTAACAGGCTAAAAAGTAAAATTATTATTTATGTCAATAGGAAAAAAATATCTGATATTTTTTCACTACATAAGTAATTGTCATTAAAAAAAATCCCAAGCCAATGAACGCTCCCAATGTTTAATAGTACAAACCATACGCTAGAAATGACAGAGTTAGGGAGATATCTTTCCCCACGGGAAAACTACTCCATTACACTCCTTATAGAGGTGCTACACTTTCCTCTGAAGCATCTGGTGCAGGCTGCATTTAGAGACAGGACACCGGGCTATCGTGACCTTTGGTCTGCTCTGGCATGGCAGTTCCTGTGGTCTTAGATTGCAGGCTGCACTGGTGTATTATTTGAATGAATTCAGTGTTGTATATCAACACAAATCGTTTATAGGCAAATCTTTTCCTTCACAGTTAATCAGAAATTTTAGGAAAAGCAACGTTTGATCTTGCAGGCGGTAGATGAGTAGTATTTTTTTTCTTAATTACAAACACAATCATGCAGACGTTATTCAAACCTGTATCTGTATGTGTGCACATTTCCTTGCACGTGTGTGTCACAACATGCAAGTGAGAACCCTTTGCTCTCCAAGCACAGAATACTGCTATTAAGCTCTGGGTAGCCTGGAGAGCCAGAGCTTGTTCAAACTATTTTCCAGGACAGCACCAGCTGTTTCACCGCGTGTATGACACGCACGCGTGGTGCGTTATACTGGCTCTTCCATTACACTTATTGAATCTAACTTAGAGAAATAGGAACCTACACTCCGAGTGGGGAAGAACATAACTAACATATGGCACTTTTTTTCTTCACATGCGTCTTAGGTTTCTTACTGCTGCTATCTTGAGTATCTACATGGCTCTGAGGGCGAGGGTCAAGGGCATGAGAGTCCAGAAGGCTTTCTCCTCGGTCCTGCCGGTGAAGGAAAGTGACTCGAGGAGGAGTGAAGGGATCCTGTGGGTTAACGATTGGTTGCATGGCTGGAGCTGACAAGAGGGCTGTGGCTTTTACAGCCATGGGACCCTCTTTGAAGATTAAGGACTGCTAGGAAGAGATGGGATCCACCTAATCAAATGGGACAAAAGCGTCTCTACCAAAGGCAAAGGTCCACGGGATCTGGTGGGATGCTCCCACAAGTGATGAAGGACCTGACCAATGCCATTGCAAGGCCACTCTCTATTATCTTTGAAAGGTCGCTGCTTGTTCCTGAGGACCTGAAGAAGGCAAGTGTCACTCCTATCTTTAAGACAGAAGAAGGAGAATCCAGGGAACAACAAGGCAGATGAGCCTCACCTTGATCCAAGCAGAGGTGAGGGAACAAATAATCCCGGCAACCTGGTGGTCAGCAAGTTGAATATAAGCCAAAAAATCTCCCTTTCAGGAAAGAAGGCCACCAACACCATGGGCTGTGTTAGGAACATTGCCAGCGGGTTGAGTGAGGCGATCCTTCACTTCTGCTCAGCCCTGGTGAGAAATATGTGGAGTGCTAGGTCCAGTCCTGGCCTTCTCAGTACAAGAAAGATATGGACTTGTTGAAGCAAGTACTGCAAAAAGCCAAGAAGATGATTAAGGCACTGAAGCATCTTTCATATGAGGAGAGGCTGAGAGAGCTGGGGGTGTTCAGCCTGGAGAAAAGAAGGCCTGGGGAGTCTTATCAATGTGTATAAATACCTGGTGTGGGTGGTAGCAGAGAAGGTGGAGCCAAACTCTTCCCCGTAGTATTTGGTGGAAGGACAAGAAACGACAGACACCAACTGAAATACAGGAAATTCCACCTAAACATAAGAAAAGACTTTTTGGAGGGTGGTCAAACAATGGAGGAGGTAGCCCGGAAAGGTTGGGGAATCGCCATCCTTGGAGATACTCAAAACTCAACTAGGCATGACTCCTGGCAACCTGCTCTAGGTGACCCTGCTGAGCAGGAGGGTGGATTAGGCGATCTCCAGAGATCTGCCGGCCTCAGCCGTTCTGGGATACTGTGAATTACAGATCATCTGCAAAAGTCCTCCCAATCCATTGCACAATGATTTCTCTTTCTTCAGTGTATAAGTCATTTGCAGCACAGCAGCACAGAACCTTTTCCATACCTTCACTCCTATCACTGCCATCCCACATTCTTTTTAAGGGTGATCTGCTTTACTTGAACACATTTTCCCTGCTATAGAGTCAAAGAGGAAAGTCACTACAGCTTGTGCTTATGCACGAGAATATAACAGCTCTTGATTATGCTGTGAATCACAGGAAAGATTTTCAATGTCCAGCAGCTAAATGTGTTAGCCGTGACATTTCTGAAGTTCTATTTTTATATATGCACCAGAAAAAAAATCCACTTCTTTCTATCTGTTCTTTACCGCAATATTTGTTTAACTACCGCGTTGATGCTACCACTATATGCTGCAGCACACCCTTACAGCTACAGTTTTACAAGCTATACATATTATAGTTTTCAGAGCTAGGCTTCTTTATCCAGGAATTTGTACGCCTAATGAGAAAATAGCCTACAAGCAGCATTCTTACATCTCTCGTAACCTCTTTGCTGTTAAAAGGTTTGTTTAAAATTTTCTTCACAGGACAAAACACAATTCATATCTGGTTATTGTCCTAATGAAATCCCTTTCTCCTCCTTACAGGGCTCTTATCTGAGATGTTAAAATTTAACTAACTTGAGTTATAAATACTATGTGAATTAATAGTCAACATTGTTTGGAAGGTTTTTTAATTGGCCTACAGGGAGACTTTCTGTATATATTAAACAGATCATGTGTCTGAATTGCAAGTAACCCACCTTTACATTTCCTTTGCGCACATTAAACTCAAAACTGTTTAATATTTTCTTAGAAGTATTTGGTTTTATTGTTCACGTTAGGAAATGACTGTTAGCCGCCAACGTAAACCAAGGTTACTGATTGGTCCTCAGTGATGTCATACCAGTGTCATAATGCCCAATAAATAAATAGGTTTGGCTGTTCTTCTTATTTTTATTTATAAATTCTGTTTCATAACAGCAGTAAGATGCTCCAGGCCATGCAGTTCTTGGGGATTATTGCACTTGTCAGGTGTTTAAAATCACTCAGTCCTCTGCCTGTGCCTTATAATACCACTGGAGGCATATAATCAACCAGAAATGCACTGCCTGGAGTGTCTTAATGCTTTATTATGACATATCTAACTTTCAAAATAAATTATTTATTTGGAAGCTTGGAAGTGTCATAATGATATCCAATCAGTAGCCGAGAAATATATATGAAATCAGGACAACACATCAGAAAGAGAAAGACAGAGGATAGAAAAAAATGCCGGCTCATCAGTCATCCCAGGCCAAAACAATGCGTGTGTACGCCTGTAGACATAGTTATGTGCGTATACACACTAGTGGATGTATTTCTATTTGTACATAATTTGTATCTAGCGAGAATCACGCAATATATGCATTTATATGTCCATAACTGATTGTTGATATAAACCAATGACAGTCTGCATTGAGTTAATGTCCTCAATTAAAAAATAAGTGGGCTAAATAAATGCTAATATTTTAAACCTCCTATTAACCACAAATTTAGGACATTCTGTACTTACTCAGTTAAGACAGTCCATATTTAAGAATCAGGTTCTGTATTTCATGGAAAGAAAGCCTAGCTACATCAGTTGGCATTACAAATTGCATTTCACATCATTATCATTACAATCGCTAAACTGCACATATTATTCAAACCGAATTTTAAAAGCAAAACAGAAGAAAACAATGCCATTTTCTAAAAAAAAAAAAAAGAACAAAAAACACCCAACCAAAAAAACCCAAACTAACACATCAACTGTACAACAACCAGAGAAATGTAATACTCTGGGGTTTAAATTTCTAAATTAAATTCCAATTTGTAAATTATTATGTGGAAATAAGGAAGTCTACTTAGGCAATTGTGCTAAATAACAGCTCAAACCCTGCAGGGGACCAAATTATCTTTTAGTGAGGGAATATGAAAAGTTTTTTGGAAAAGGGCCAGTTTTAGGTAGGGGGTGTTTAAAGCCTTGGGAGTTACTGTAGCAATAGAAAAGATTAATAATTTGCACATGTGAGACTCCTGGCAAGCAGGACGCAGCTGTAAAGAATTAACCCCTCCTGAGAGACATAAAAACATGGAGCAGCTGAGAAGAAAAGGGTGAGGGGAGAATGCAAAAGTATGCGGAGTACAGATGTCCTAGAAGAGAAAAATATGTAAAGTAGGGTTGGAGAATGTACAGAGATTTTATTATTATTGGGGGGTGGGGAGAGGGGATCTTCTTGACAAATTGTGGGTATATGGGAAAAAAAAAAAAAAAGAAATACCAGCAGAAGACAAAACTAATTCTCTCTTACTGCCAGGAAGTGCAGCTAATCTGAATAAAAATCTGAAAGCCCGCAAGTCCTTATTGAAAGGACACTCTCAAAGTGATCTGGCCTAAAACTAGACCAAGCCGGCTTTGTTTTGGTGTTCATGCATGCCTGCCTCCGCTCTGCGTGCTGACTCCATCATTCTTGTATGCGGGCAGGGTGCTGAAATACAGAAGATGCTTGCTGGAGTGATTGGAGGGCAGGCTCTCGTACCCGCAGAAATCGAGCAAGCAAAGCAGATCTGGGGGTGAAGCATTGTGTGATTGTGGGTCTGTAACTGTGGAGAAACCCAGCTCCTGATATTTGTTCTTCCTGGCTGCCTACCAGATTAATTTCTATTGTGAGGGTCCAATTTTGCAGCTGCTCAGCACGGCAGAACTGCACCCCTCCCCCAGCTGCATTCAATAGGGCCGGTGCATGGGCAACGGCACGGTTGCACCCTAACTCAGATGATAACTCTTTTATAGCCTGGTAGAAGGCCAAAGCAATCCAATTTTTAGGTTGTATTAGAAATCTGAGACTATTACCCTTCAAAAGGAGAAATTAGGCTTTAGAGAGGTGAAATATGTAATCCTTCCACTGATCTTTAGTTGCCGGGTATTTTTTTTTTCTCTCTGGAAAAACAAATTTGCAAAGAGAACGTTTGAGGTGATCGTTAACAGAGAGAAACAATGAAGATATTTATTCAGATTGAGTCACGGACTGCAGCATCCTTTTCTATCAAAAGAAATAAGCGGTCTTGAAAGTAATGCATCTTTAAATGTTACACGGGTTATCTAGAATCGAGACGATGGATTTCTTTTTTCTTTTCCTGTTTAATAAGAAGAAACATCAATATATTACTTTTCTAGGTTTATTGTGTTTAGATTTAATAACAAGCCCCAATCTCTTCTATGACCTAAACCAGATTCTATTATAAAAAGAGAAAACTAAAAAGAATACACTTTTAACATAGTAACTGTTTCGGCAGAGTACTTTTCAAGTAAGTACACTCAAAGGGGCCTTTGGAGGCCTCAGGAGAATAGGAGCAATAGGTTCAGGAGGTGAATATGGTTCCTTGCTTTCCGTGCTTGTTCTCCAACAAATAAAGTATATTACAACTTCTCAAGTGTTCAATGGTCCCTCAGATTTCACAACGCTCTCCTCTCCCTCTTCTCCTCCCACAACTCCAATCGTGCATTCATGCGCCTTCAACAGATCTTCCCTATTCCTTTCTCTCTACTTTTCCCTGTGTGGTTCCTGCAGGGTTTGATGCGCGCTCTCCCTCGCTCCTCGCTGAAACCCTCCCCGTGTGTAAAAGCCCACTAGAACACAAACTCAGGCTTTGGAGCAGGGTGGTAGAGCTGTGACATTTGCAAAGAAGCAAATTTGCTTCTTTGCAAATGTCACAGCTCTACCACCCTGCTCCAAACTTGTCTCTTGCCATTCAGACTAAAATCTTGGTCTTTTCGTTAAGTCGTAGTTCAAAACCTGTTTGCACCGTCACAAGACAGGACCTCTGCTGACTCGGGCAGTGCTGTGCTTCTCTCGCTCTCAGCCATTCCTTTCTTTCCCTTCCCCTGGGCACAGGAAAGCATGCAGAGAGCCAAATGTTTGATCAAGGACCGATCTGGGCCAAAACCGAAGTTGTTCAGCTGGGCGCCAGGGAAAGGTGGAGCACACAGCTACGGGTGGTGCTTCGGAAGCAGTGCTGGCTGCATCAGTGTAAAGCGTGCATGGAACTGCAGTGTGATGCAGCCATACATCGTAAGTTTTAATCCACTCCCATAAATAATCTGTTTTCTCGGATGTTCTGGTCCACAGGGTGACCCTGTCACTCACACTAATTAGGTGGGCACCAGCTCACCAACACTTTTGTACTGAAGCTACAATGAGGTCTGGCAGATTCCTTTAACATATTGCATCTTAAATATGGTCTTTTATGCCCATATATTTAGCAATGCATGTAAAACTTCATCTTAATCACTGCACCTTGTCTTTCTGTGGTAGAAGCAAATGTGACCTTTTCTGCTTCTTTTCGTTAAGAAGGATGTTGCAGAGATCCTAATTCCTCACATCACCTTTTTCTTTCCTCCCTCCAGTATCTTCTCCTTCTCTGACACAAAAAGCCAAAGCAACTTGCTTGTGTGGCCTTCACCTTTGTTAAGGTGAAGTCTTTCACAAGTTCACCTTCAACCCACCAATCCCTCTTTCAATGGCAACTTCTGTCACAGATCCCTCTTCTTTTCTCCAAGCTATCCTCCTGTTCGGTAGCAGCTGGCTGAAAGTGCCATACAGCTCCCCTATCTTTTGCTTGCAAATATTTCCATGAACCTCACCTTTCCTTGGCATCACGTCCATGTGCCAAGTGGTGGGTTGAGATCGCTACCTGCCATGCTGATTACCATCGGATCCTTATACTCCCGCAAATATGTCCAGTCTTTATGACTTACACTATTCATGGTCTGTAGGGTCTTTGGGAAAGGACCATTTTGTTTTGTGTTTATATAAGTAACAGTTATTTGGGCTAAGTTATTGGGGCTGCTACAGATGCAATCTATGCAATGTAGGCACAGAAAATTGCAACTTGGTCGTATTTTAAGTGGAGAAAGATTTTTGTGACAGAACAAACCTACCGTTCAGCTTGGTCAACGGGCACTGAACCACCACCTGTCTTTGCACAGTCCCCACACTTGCTAACAAGATTATATATTAGGCTCTAAACAGATGTCCACAAACTATTCTAAAAGACTAAAATGTTTTGGGCTCATTTACCTTAAACATTGCAATTAGCCAGGATACTTCCAGTAGCTTCTGTTTGCAGGAAAAAGCCCCAACATATACACATTTTGAAATGGAATAATTTGTTCAATTATATAAGTCAATATCACTGCCACTATAAACTGAGAAACAAGAACTATTCAACAAAAATTAACCCAGACCTTGGTTTTGCAGTGCATCTATTTAAAACATGCTGAGTATTTTTATATCCTTTCTATTGACAAGAGATTTATCAACCAAGGCACATAGTGTATACCCTAAAATAAAAGCGCACACACTTACATACATGTCAGCAAAATTGTCAGTCGGCCTTTAATACAAGTAGCACTGATGTTTTCTATTGTAAACCCCAATTTCATTATAGTCTTAATTCACTGGGCTTCTAGAGAATGATCAGAATTTTCTCGACTGATAACATTTTAGTCCTATATTTTAGAAAGTTTCAACTAAAATAATTCCCTTCCTGGGAACAGGTATCTTTGCTTAAATTGAATTTCCCAAACGTCATGTTTGAAACTCAAAAAGGTCCTCTGTCCTTTAGATCAGAAATCGGGGTGCAGGTGAGTTTGTACTGGAAGGCGAAGGAAGGGAGGGAACTCCCTGGCAGAGACCCAGAGGTGGCCAAGTCACAGGCTGAAAATTACGGTTTTCCTCTGACATGTTTGAAAGGGCTTTTAAGAGACTGGCTGCTGGTGTCTACGTAAGTGAGAAGACTTCCAGCTCCACTGTCCCTTCTCGGCACTGAGTAGGATGTGGCTCCATACAGGTCCTGTTTGTTGGCAGATCTCCTGCCAGAGGGGATGGGAAACAGGAGACCATGAGAGGTCCCACCGAAGAGTGGTGACAGCTTCTTCTGGCCTGACTGAAGGTGTCCAGATGTTGGAAATGGGACTTGTGCAATAATTCCTTGCCTTTCATAGTCCTTCATGTAAAGTCAGCAAAAACAGAAATAACATTCCTTATTTTAGAGATCTCATGACTCAAAGTTTGCCCAGAAATTCCTTTGGGAGAAGCACGAGGAAGAGCTCCTGACATCCTGCTGCAATGGAGATTTATATTACATAACTGCAGTAGTTTCCTCAAAACCATCCCTGGGCACTCTAGTTAGAATGCTGGGAGGAAATTTTGCACGCATCCAGTATTTAGTACCTCCTTTGGGATGTTTGTCATGTGGTAGGACCCGGTGCCCTGGGAAATCTCCTTCTACCCATGGTGACAGCAAATGGACACCACTGTCCGGGATCCTTTCTTGCAGAGGCCCAGGAGGTCACATACCAGAGGGCCCAGTGGAGTTAGATCAGACTCAGACTGCAGGGGACAAGGCAGGCAACAAGGCAGGCTCCTCTGGTCGCAGGCATGGGAGCCTTCTGTTTGGATGACCAAGAAGAAAGTCATTGAAGAAAGCAGTTCCTGGAGCGGGTAGAGGAAGCTGCAGAGGTTGGGCAATGAGACATTTTCTCCTCCCAAGTGAGGAGTAGCATGACGCTCTCACTACTCTGACGTTTTTCATTTTATCTCGGGGGCTGAGGTAAGGACATGCAGAAATGTCTAGCTAGGAATTACTAACAGATGCCTTAAATAAATAAATACTAACCCCATCCTTCTCTTAGTGAATGTAAATAAAATTCACAACTAAAAACTGCGGAGATACCAATGGAGAAATTACCTCAGTAACCCAGCATGTCCTCCTAGCCTCCAACAATCGCCCAAAGGCTTCCTAATCCAAAAATTCACAAAGATTTCTAACAACTTCTATGAGATTTTTTTTTCTTCTTTGAATTTATCTAATCATCTTTAAATCCTTTGTATTTTGGGGCCTCTGTACGTTCCATGGCAGTGCGTTGTAATACCACATCTTTTATAAAAAGGTAATTCTCCACGCTTTGCTTGTTTTAACCCCGCGCCTTAACAATTTTGTTGTGCGCACCCTGACTCTTGTATTGGGAAGAAGCCCTAGTTTATGCCTTTCCTGGCCAAATTTGCTGAATATCTCATGATGGAGCACATTTGACAGACTTCAAATGAACTCTGCAAGTTTTTCAGAACTTTCTCGATATTTCAGCGTCATCTTCGAGTCACAAAAATCGTAACTGAACACACTGGTGTACTTTATTTTTAGGTTTTATCCGCATCTTAATTTCCTGGTGTTGTCAGAAAGGGAGGTGCAGATATTGCAGACAGAATTCCTGCCACACAGTAATTTTGGCTGCTAGTAAGTTACAGAATTTCTTTATCAGCACGCTGACTCCGAAAGCAGATGCTATATATATGTATGTATCTATGTATACAAACTGTGTAGCCCCTATTGTTATATCGACACCCAAGGTATCATTGCAGCTACAGAGGTTCCGTCAATTAACACCAAAATCTCTTTACAACGCGAATAGCATACGTATTTCAGATTTATGGGAGAAAAAAGCAATTTAGGTAGCCATGAATTTCAAACAATCTGTGCCACAAGGTACGATGACATGGTAGCCACCACGACTGTAGGGTAAAAAGGGACCTTTTTCTGCTCAGCATTCACCCAAACTGTTCGGATCTTGCAATGATTAAAACACTATATAAACATATATGTTTATGATTATTTTCTTCCAGACGTTGACCGCAACAACACGTTCCAAAATCTGTGCGTGCTCATGCCAAAAGACTGATATGATTTTCACAACTGTGCCTCATCTTATCCATTTACAGAATTGGGGCCCAAAACACTATATTTCATTATCAGACTGTCCAACGGAAAACTGCAAATTAAGTGTCTTTAAAACTGCTCAGTCAGGTAGTATAAAGGTGCTATGCTTGCAAAGGTTTCCAGATAGACATTTTAATTGCATTAAGTTGTGACTAAGAAATGAGGCTGGTCCTGCAGTGAATATATTATGTAAATAGAAACCATTTAAACAGAAAATTATAAAAATTAGTGGAAATAAGGAAATCTTTTAATTTGCACCTAGGAATGGCCCCTTTCGCAAGTATGTAATAAAAGATCCATTTAAAAAAAAAAAAGTAAAAATAACAAAAACCCTTGGGAAACAAGTAAAAAAAAAGTGTAGGGAACAATTTAACACCCTCTGGAAGATGAAACCAGGCCATACACTAAAGATAAGTAAGTGAAGAGATACTGTCTTAGCAAAGATGAATATAAGCATATGCTGAAGTATTTCCTGGAACAGGGTCTGGAGGCCCTAACACTTATCTGCTTGCAATTCTCATTTATTTTAAGTCATTTCTGAATAAAATCTGCCTGGATCCTTCAAGAAAATAAAAAAAAATAGGAAACAAACGTCAGTATCTGTGAATGCAAAAAAGGAATTAATAGCAATATGAGGCCCAGAGTGTAATTTAATGGATAGTAATTAGTTTCTATTGATACGCATTTTTTAATAAAAGCTGTAATAGTTGTTTGTTGAAAGAGAGATACTTTATGCTTCGTATCTGAAATCCATTTCCTGCCAATGCGTTTTCTCTCCATAACATTGTGGGAAATGTTCTGTGAAACATCCTCTCTCTTTAAACCTTGATAAAATTCTTGACTACGTCAAATGTAATACGTTTTAGACAAATGACTGTCATCTCCTTGAGCTGGAGAGTTTGAAGAAAGCACAGCAAGTGTGTTTATTTGCATTAAACACATGCATCAGTGTGGTGTGCGCTGGGAGCTGTGGTACGGCTATTTTACAGCCACTGTCAAGAGATTTTTTCTCTGTCATGTTAAAAGGCCATAAACCTTGGTGGTGTCCGTCTTATGCAATTCAACTCGTTCTAATTGTACTACAAAGGGTTCTTTGGACTTAGTAACTTCTTCAAGTCACTCTTTTCAACAGGCATACGGAAAACCCCCTCTCATGATTATTAATAATGTAGCTAGTGTGAAGAAAGTCTCAGAGTAGGAAGGGAAAGATTTCTTTCAGCCCATGGAGACAGAACTTAATTTTATAGTGGTTGGTAGTACTTCGTTTCATTTTCTTGAATGTTCTAGCCCTTGAATAAAGAAATAATTTGAAAAGGAAATAGCATCTACAGTATTTGAACTTGCCTTTAGCATAAAATGTTTTAATGTTTTGAGTCTATCTTTGACAAGTGGAACAGACTTTACTGAATACTGGTAAGAGTTCACTTTGTAATAGAAAAGTAGTCGCTCACTGTGATCACTGTGTCTTTTTAGTATGCAGCCCAGAGGATTCAGAAAAAGATTACATTTACAATAATTAACATATATGTAAATGGAGATCATGGCTATGAATGATAAATTTTCATAGCAATTTAAACCTTGTTCAAATTAATCAACCATACAGACACTTGATTAATGAAAGGCAGCGTCACTTTAAAATGCAACATGTTAATATATATTACTGTTATCGCTGATCAAAGAATCTTTAAACATAAACCAATTAAAACAAAGTTCAATCTACATTTTTTACTGGTTTAATTCCTGCAGAATTATAAGAGTATTATAAAAATTTACGTATTTCATTCTCCTTCATATCTATTTACTAAATTGACTGTAGTACAGAATCACACAAGTAATTCTGCTACTTCATTAATATGATTGGATCTGAAAACTACCAGATTAGTTTTTCAGTCTAAACATATACATAATGGCTGATTGCAAAGTGGGCAAAATGCATCCAATTTCATTCTTCATTTGTAAAACCAGCAACTTGCATCTCATCTCTCCTGTTTTCAATTCAATCGCCAGCAGACCGGTCACACGGGAGGTTTGAGTGACTGATGGCAAGGGAGCTGTTTAGGAAGACTGCCTTCGTGGCACCTTCCCAACAACACCTATCTTCTAAGAACAGCAAGGCTAGAGGGTTTTACGGCAATGCTAGGTTTCTGCAGAGGTCACCCCAAGTATCAAAAGAGGTTTTGCTTTTTTTCGGTTCTTCTCTTAGACAACGGTGGGTACACTGTCATCAACTCTGCTCCAATTCGGTGGAAAATTTTAGGTACGCTTTTCATAAATATATTTATACAGTGGCTTTTTTTTTTTATGATTATTGAAAAGAGCCACTAGCTTCCAAGCTGTACAATGTTGCTCACTTTACCTCATGAACAGGAAAACCCAGGAAAAATATATAGCACATTTCTGAATTGTGGCCTTAATGAAGACTTAGATGCCGTGGTCATGAGCAGAGAATATATGCCAGGAGGGGAGTTGAAGTGATTAGATCACCTCTGGTTTTTTATTCAAAAGATATTTAAAATGTATCTTTAACACACATTACATATCAGCAATTTGTATGTCCAAATACTAAGCTTTTCAGTAAGTGGTGGTATTGGTACAAGAGTGAGAGAGTAAAATCAAAGTAAAATCACTAGTTTTACAAAAGAAGCAGACTGTTGAATTTGGAAAATGGATCCAGTCAGACATATATATAAAATATCTTTGTCTTCATGGGGGCCCACACACAGATGCCCACTACTCTGATTACAATATTAGGAACCAAACATGCAACCAAATCAGTTTACTAACTATAAGGACTATAATGATTGACCTGTTCCCTTCCTCTGTGGCAAAATGAGTGTCTGGTGCTAAATACAGTTCTTGGGAGAAGAAATACCTGTTGATGTTTTCCAGACACAACAAAAATAAATAGTGCATTCCTGCAGACAAGCTTGCAGAGATGCAACCCACACTAGTGACCATGGCAATATTCGGTGTGCAGAGTCCCACAGGAGATAGTAGTTATCTTACACATTTGCATTTTGCCAGAAATCTGCCACAAATCCCTCGGTCCACTGTAGCGCTTCAAACCAGTGAAGAACTTCAAATACAGTAGAATCATAGAATTGTCTAGATTGGAAGGGACCTTTAAGATCATCAAATTCAACTATCAGCCTAACACTGCCAAAACCACCACTAAACCACGTCCCTAAGCACCATGTCTATCCATCTTTTAAATACCTCCAGGGATGGTGATTCCACCACTTCCCCGGGCAGCCTGTTCTAATGTTTGATAGTCCTTTCAGCAAAGCAATTTTTCCTAATATCCAATCTAAACCTCCTGAAAGAACCCTATGTAAAGAGTTAAACTGCCCCAACTACTGAGAATGTCCCAAAATTACGTGAGCTGAAGCTGCTAACAGCTTCAGCCAGCTCTGGACCAAATCACAGCTTCTAGACCACGTAGCTTATCCAATATGTCAAATCTTATTGAAGATTGAGACCACATTTGCTTTTCTCTAGTCTTCTGGGCTACATCTGAGTGGCCTTGAGACCAGTCCGGAAGTCAGTTTTGCCACTTTTTGATTTGCTGGCCTGACTTCCATGTTGGTCCTTTGGCACCTCAACTTCTGCTTTTGCAAGAAAACCCTCATGTGTGTCCTGCATCCAATGAGGCTTTTACATGCTGTGGCCAGACCTTCAAACACCATTCCTCAGCCACAGGTTTCCATCTATCTCCTCTGCCTTTGCATATGTCAGACAGCCAGCTCTGGGCAACCTTCCTAGAAAAGCCCTGGCAATGTCTGTTGCAACAGCCGTTGGCATTTGTAGTCAAGCTGGCTACAAGCAAAATGACAATGGGAACAGGAGCTCTAAACTCTAAAATAAATGCAGACAAAAAGCGGATGCAAACTTACAGTTGTGCCTATCGGAAACAGAAGCTGTGCTGCCTTCAGGTTCTCTGTGGCTGGGAGGAAAAATCAGCATGTTAACATGCGCTCTGCCGTAAATGAGTCATGCATTAATTTGCATATTCACATTTTCTATAAATTTTAACTTAACTTTTTCAATTTTTTTTCTTGATACTGCAGTTTTCTACACATCCAGGTGTTTGACAGGTTGGAGGAAAGTTTGTAAATGCTTTGCACAGCTGAGCTACAGAGTCTGAAGAGACTGAAGGCGAACCCACAACTATTTCATCTGACTTCCGTTGACCAACACATCCCTCTGAAAGTGCTGCAGAATGTACAGCTAAGGACAGCTTTGAGGCTTTAGAAAAGCTCCATAGATGCTTCCGCTCACTTCTTTCCATAGGGTGAAAAGTAAGGATGTTTAAGCTTCAGTGGGACATCTGTTCTAGAATTTTCTTAAATATTTTAAGAAAGATTACAATATCCTAGACATTTTATAATTGCCTTTGATTTTCCCCTCCTAGTTATATATTGACCTTGTACTCCCTCAATCACTTCTTTATCCTCAATGTAGTTGGATACCCTTTCACTAATATCTTATTTAGCCATTTGATTTGGAAAGAGAGTGCTTGGCTGGCAGCTAGGTTAGGTTATCTTCTGTGTTGTTTTTAGGTTGGATATCTGTGTTCTTGTAATCTATGATTGATTTTGTACAAACTTTGTTTTCCCCCAGAAGTGCCAATACAGGCTGCTGAAGAGGGGAGAGAACATGTTCGTTTGGGGCAGTGGGACAGCTAGCAGAGCGATTTTTTTTTTTTTTTATTTTCCTATTCACAGCACAAAAAATGCTCAGCTTTTAAGATACAGGCGTGTGTGTTTGTTGGCTTGTATTTTTTAAGCATGTGTTTTACCAGCAAGAAGAAGAGGAGCCGTGGCAGTGGTCTAACAAAGAAGGATTTATTAACGCTATGTTGTTTCTTTTTTGCCTTTCTACTAGTTTTCAACTGGCTTACTAATTGGGGAGCATTTGGCTTTGGTAGCTGGAAAACACAGCTTCAACCCCATATCAGTCTTCTTTTGATGGAAGCCAATAGTGTCTATGGACTATTTTGACACTTGACTACCTGTCACCTACCATTATTGTATTGGTATCCAGTCTCACTAACCCCTGCCATAGCTGCTACCACTTTTAATGAAGGATATTTTGAAACAGAAATATTGACAACTCATACAAGACCAGCCTAAACCACGAAATGACGGCATTGACAACATCCTGACTGAGTGCTACAGAAGTGTTAGAAACATACATTTTTAATGTCTCCTTAAGAGTAAAATGTAGGCTCCAAAAATTGTTCTTGACAAAATTGGGAATACGTGTTGATATCTCAGGATCAACTTTTAGTGGATATAGAAAGGTAGGGTCATTGGTCAAGCAGATATTTTTCCCCCATGCACTTACATTTGAAAATCAGCAGGAGGATTGCTCAGCCCTGGTTTCTCGCTCCTTTTCTTAACCTGAGAAAACTATTTGAAAGTCAGCCCTTCCCATTGTATTTCTGTATCCGACTGCCAAAAAATTGGACACGTATTTTCCCAACTGGTTTCTTATTGCATTAGACAATGCTGTGCTACCTTACTCAATTGAATACTGATAGTTTTTACTGCACTTATATTTGCCAATTTTGTGAACATTTGGTGATGTTACTCTCCGGGTGTTGAGCTCTGCTGCGTGAAGACCCAAATTCAGTCTCTCTGTATGAAAGTGTGATCTTTACAATGAACTTTAAAGGATGTTTTCATTAGATTCCAGGGGAAAATAACATGAGCAAAGAGAGGTACAAATTTAATAGATGTAAGCCTTGCTTCTCGCAAGCTGAAACTCTAAATACACTGGTCACTAACTAGATTCTGCCAGAAGGAAAACTCAGTCTGCTTTCAAATATCTACATAAGGAAAAACTGCTATACAAGCTACCTAGCTTGAGGACACCACTGGCTGTATAAACCAAATTCCTCTCGATCAGGTTTCTTCAGCTCTGTTTACGTTAATTTTATCCCCCTCCCCCCCCCCCCCAAGGGCCAAAATTGTGAGCTGAAAGAGAATCATACAAGGTGAGTAGTTTCAATTTCGAGCGCTGAATGAAACGCGTGCTTCTTAAAATCCTGTATTACCTCACATCCCACGAACTCTTAAAAAGAAAAGTTCTAAGTGCATAAAACCAAATCCACTCATTCCCTGAGAAAAATAGTACTAGCTGTTAAAGAAATCAGTGATTTTTACCCACCGACAGAGGTGTACTGGCGTACGAACATGACTGCAGAAGATGGGCTATTATAGCCCCAGCTATGAGAGCTGGCTCTTTACCTCAGCCTTCTCGGGTAGGTTCCCCACCTCAGTCTTTTGGGTGTCAGCAAAGAGTCTTCTCGCCCTCCGTAAAGCTGAGTCCTGGAGCAGATGGTATTTGCATGAAGGACTCTTCCTTGATGAATCTGTAATCTCCCTCGCCGGAAGTTCTGAGTCAAACATAAAACCAATAGACGTTATTCTGCCTGCAGCAGAAATGCAGAGTTCAAACAGATTTGTTGAAATGTATTTAAGCATTTTGGTAAGATATTTTAGAACATACCAACGCACATGTGTTAGCACAAAACCAGCCAATTAAGAGTAAAACATTCTGGATGTTTTATTCCCGTTAACCCAAACATCAACAAGCAATCTCTTCTGGGTTGCCGTTAAGATATCAGTGTTCTTAGGTTTCCATTTTAAGTGCTGAAGGAAAAAAATGCTGCCTAAAAATTTAGATTACAAGGCAACCCCAACTAAAGTATATCTCCCCTCTACTCTGCCCTGGTGAGACCGCATCTGGAATATTGTGTCCAGTTCTGGGCCCCTCAGTTCAAGAAGGACAGAGAGCTGCTGGAGAGAGTCCAGCGTAGGGCAACTAAGATGATTAAGGGAGTGGAGCATCTCCCTTATGAGGAAAGACTGAGGGAGCTGGGTCTCTTTAGTTTGGAGAAGAGGAGACTGAGGGGTGATCTTATTAGCGTTTATAAATATATAAAGGGGGAATGTCATGAGGATGGAGCCAGGCTCTTCTCAGTAGCGACCAGTGATAGGACAAGGGGTAATGGATTCAAGCTGGAACACAAGAGGTTCCACTTAAATTTGAGAAGAAACTTCTTCTCAGTGAGGGTGACAGAGCACTGGAACAGGCTGCCCAGGGAGGTTGTGGAGTCTCCTTCTCTGGAGACATTCAAAACTCGCCTGGACGCCTTCCTGTGCAACCTCATCTAGGTGTTCCTGCTCCGACAGGCGGATTGGACTAGATGATCTTTTGAGGTCCCTTCCAATCCCTAGCATACTGTGATACTGTGAAATTTGGAAATGTTGTATTTTAATATATTTTAAGAATTTTTTTGCTATAAAATATGTTACCGGGGAATGCATGTACATATATCCTTTTTTCTGACTTCTTAAGAGAAAAACGGTATTCTGAATGTTAAAGTCCAAAGCTGTGCTTTTATATCTATGTTTTAAAAAATCCTGAATTTAGTAAAACTTAAAATTTGGCTAGGTATTATAAAGAATCCAATCAATTTTATTGCAGGTCATCCATAAGTCAAAACACCTCTTAGAGTCTTTGCAATCCTAGACAATTTTCCCTGTCCCAAAGCTTTTCTAAGAGCCACGCTTTCAAATGCTATCCTTTATTTTATAGACCCACGGCATTGCCGCGATAATTTTATTTATTTAGCCATTTACGATCCTGATATATATGCCCGTGGTTATGTATTTATGACTTTCGTCTCGAAGGCAGAAAAGCAGCACGTCTGGCAGCCCCCCCAGCCCTATGGCACCAGGGGAAAGTAGAAGGGTTTTCCTCGGGGCTGTCTCCCAGGAGCCCCAGCGGAGCGCAGCCAGAGGCGGGGGAGCCCGGGCACCGCGGGGCCAGTGAAGCCGAGTGGCCAGAAACAGAGTTACTGACATGCAGTACTAGTAGAAAAAAAATCTGCTAGGTTTGTTACCTAGTGTATTTTACAAAAGGGGCCGAGCCCAGCCGTAAGGAGAGCGGTGCGCTCCGTAGGAGCGCAAAGAGGAGGGGAGTTTTGTACACCAGGTAGGCAGGCGGAGAGAGGTACCCACTCACAACACAATTATATTAGTTTAGGATCAAAATCAAAATCAAGCTTTTGATTCCAACAGAAAGGTTGGGGGATTATTAAAAATGCTGTTTAATTGCTGTGACTACCTCCTCTGTTAAAGTGTTAGAACCTCTTGTTTCTCATTCATTATGAAACAAAAGAGTAAGCATTTAAAATACTCCTTTGTCACTGAGACCTATAAGACAAACTGTTGCCCTAGTCCTTTCCTATTACGGCAAAAGAAAATAAAATCTTCTCATCCGATTACACTAGAAAGGTGATCCTGTTGAAATAGTTATGAGCTATGATTTGGGAGCATCTATGCTCGATATGCCTCTTTGCCACCTCTTCCTCAGCGACCCCAATTCTGTTGTCTTTAATCAGATCAGAATCGGGAGTCATCCAGATTTAACCCAAAGTTCCTCCAACAGCTACGAAATCTTAGATATATTCACACAATAAATTAAAAAATTAAATATATACCAACAGGAAGGGCAAACCCCACGTTTCCCATGTGCATACCCTCTATCCATTTCTCTCCATGGTTGCACCAATACCCCTGAGTAAGCGGCTGGGATTTCTGGTGCCGGGTTATCCCAGTATGCCGCAAGAGGCCCTTACCACAAAGGTGCTTTAATGATTACTGTAGTTCATGGACCTGCAAAACGTCAGAAACTCTGAAGAAGATTTTTGTTTGTTTTTGAGGAAGAAAGGCAAAAAAAAGCCCCCCCCCCCAAACCTTACTCCAGACAAATCTTTAGTTATTCTTACAATGTATAACAGGGCCCAGTGTGAACTCATCTCTCAATAGATTACAACCCACATCATCTCGCATTTGGCAAAAGTGCCAATTCCTCAGAGCTACAAAGAACAATATATACTTAAGTCCATACTCACCTCAATCAGTCTGTGTCTGCACATTCTGTAGGGGATTTAGAGGATGCACAGGTCATTGTATCAGAGAACTGAAGAGACATATTACAGTACATTATGCCGGGCTTCACCTGGACTGGACACACATGAAAGAGAATTCAGCTGCCACAGCTCCCTTTGTATCTCCGTTTTTCAAATTCTGAAAACAAGCTGAAAAGGAGAAAAGGGACTCAACTTTTTTAAACCCATAAAAACTGCTGGATAAAGACATAATCACAGTTTGAATCAAGGTAAACAATATTATCATCAAATTACGGACACTTTTAAACTATATATTCTAAACACAATGTTTCTATGTTCATCGAAAATTTGTTTCCATCTACATTAATTGCATTACAGTGATCTAATGAAATGCCTTGTTAAATTGTTAGAAGAATAGGTAATATCCATATAAAAAGAAAAGAACAAAATATGGCACCTGGCAAGGTTTTAAGTAAAAAGCTTACCGTTCGGTGTTTTGTATTGAATTTGTATAAATGGCTCAAGAAGAGGTACAATACAAATGAGAAAAAAAAAAATCCTATGACAAAGGAAAAAATACAGAGTAGGATGTATCAGCCATTCAGGTTTGCCTTTCAACAGAACAGCATCTTTTGGTTTTATGTAGAACTGGTTTTGAATTTAGCAGTAATATCAATATTATATAGATATTAGACGCAATACTGTACTAAAGAACACCTTATTTTTCTAAGGATTTAGGCAAGCATGAACCTTCTACACCAGATCATTGCCCCGTGTGGGCACGTGATGTCCCTACCTCAGTCAGAACTTGGTGACCTCTATAGGAGTTTTACTTGACTTCAAGATATGGTCCAAGGTCTAGAGGTTGATTCTGGGAAGGACTGAAAGCCATCAGCCCCAATAACTTCTATGAGAACTGCAGACGAAAAGCTCCTCATACGCTCAGGGACCAAAGTAAAGATGAAGTTGTTCATAGTAAACCACAGCCTATTAAAAGTATCAAAGTGTCTGCAGATAAATTTCCAAAAGCAACTGGGGGCCTTCTTTCTGAATTTAAAATACCTTCTCCTCCAGGAAAGCTGATCCTGTGGACGTGTTGTGCACTTTTTCACAGATATAAACAAACTATTTCAATTTTCATTTTTCCAAGCTGATAAAGCAGAAAGCTGGTGGTTTTAACTGGAGCGCCACACTTACATTAACGGAGGTAAAGAGCCAGTCCCTGTCTTTGAGGAAACGTGTTTGTGAGAAGGTGAGCAGCCGTGGTGGAAGATCTCAGGAAATTCTGGTTTAATTCTCTCAGCTCTTCATTTTACTAGTTCAAGATAAATGGCATCACCTGTATACACATATTTAACATTCTTTCAGTAATTACAACTAGCAGAGCAAGCTTTGATTTACAGAACTTTGTTGAGTGCTGGCATGAGCTACGCTGTTAGCCACGTGGTGAATGGGTTTCCACGAGACAGCAGTAGCTGCAGCAAAGGCTTCCCATTTCACTTACTTCCTGTATAAGACCTCACCATCCTTAATATGTTTATTCTGATAAACTTTTTTGTTTAATTTCACCTACTACCCTGTTGGCTTCCTCCACACATTTTAGCTTGTCTTTTTATTATGAAGCAGTTTTGTGCAAAGATTAATTTTGACATACGTTTGTACGATACCTACCACCAAGCCAGAAGAAAGCCTAAGATGCTCTTTTGCTTTGTGGTGTCCAGGTGGTCAGGGCTGAAAAGTTCTTCGAGTTGAAGAATTCTAGGGAACGAAGTAACCTCTGCCCTCTCCTAAAATGTTATTTTCCCATCTCGTAAATTACTCACACCGGTATGGCCAACGTAGCTCAGTGGTGAGACTGAACAAAGTAGATGTTAATAACTTCATAATGACAGCACCTTGCTTTGAGCAGTGTTAGAGCGAGCGGTGGTCAGAGCCCACGGACACCAGGCAGGGGTGCAGAGAGGTGCTGCGGGGGCAGACAGAGAAGTCCTCTCTCCCTGGAGCATTGCTGTGATCCCTCCCGCTGGGTCGCACTGCTGTGTGACTGTCTTGGTAGGTACTGACAAATCCTGCCTCAACTCAGGCCGAGTCAGACTGGTCAGTTTAAATGGGCAGCAAGACACCCACCTGTGCTCCGAGTGGGCTGGGACCAGCCAGTATGACCAGCCAGTGTGTCCCCCCTCCAGCGCCATATGGGTCTGGTCTGCAGGTGGTGAAGCGATGATGGCTCTGGGGTGGTCGGCACCATCTGCAGCTGGCACGGACATGTCCAGAAGACGAGCTTCATCCACGGTCTTGCTCGGTGTCGTGGAGAGCACCTTGGCCGCTGACTACGGCCTCCTGAAGCGCTGGTGTTTGCAATTTCGGGTACCTACAAGTCACGCAAGGAAGGTGGAGGGAAACCTTGCTAATATCATCAGAACCTGCCAGGTTTTCTTTTCCATATTCATTTATGTACAACGATTAGCTCGTTCTTTTCAAATGCCAGGGATGTATTGCTCACTAGAGGAACTTCAGTACCCAGCAGTCTTTAATGTAAAAGGCAAACCTTTCCACTAATGAGCAGTTTGTCTAGTGTTCTTAACCTTATCAGCAGCTCCTGAAGTGATAAAGGCTTAACTATTATGCACTGAAAGGTGTTGATAATTCTCAATCTTCATGCAGAAAAAGGCTCTTTTTTGTCACTTCTTAGAGTCTACTGTTAAACTTAGCAGACTGCTTACAAATTACCTTGCCTGTTCTGCAAAGCAGACAGCTGGATGCGTTGGTGGGCAGTCGGCAGGTGGAGCCTCCTCTTGTCAGGACAAAAATGATACCTGCTGCTTAACAGAAAAAGAACAGTTTGCAGTGTAATGATTTAGACCTGTCCCGGGAAACGACCAGAGCTCTGAGTAGCTGGCACAAAAGGAAAAGAAAAAAAAAAAAAAGGGGGGGGGGGGGGAGGAAAGGAAAAAAAAAAAAAAAAAGAAAAGAAAAAGAAAGAGAAAGAGAAAGAGAAAAAGAATACAGCTGGAAAGAGAAGCAAACAAGGGTGGCAAAGCTGATGTGAATATCCACGGTAGCCAGAGCAGGGTATTAGAGCTGCACTATACCCCCCCGGCCCCGAGAAGAAAAAAAAAGAGGGGAAAAAAAGGAGCACGGCTAGTTTAGGCTTAGCTTTGCAGGGTTACGGAGCGAAGAACACAGGACATCATTGTGTCTGTGTAGCTGCAAGAGAAACAATAAAAGCTTGATCAGCTGAATGCTTAAATATGGCTGAATGTTTGATGAGATGAAGATGTAATTTTGTCTATGCTCCCCAAGGGTCTGGATTAAATATGACTACAGGGCCTAATCAAATAGCTAGTCACTGAACAACAGTCCCAACTGCATTTTTCATTCCAGGCATGCCGGGTTGCCCCCCCTCCTCATCCAAGTACATTACTTATTCACTGGTTTGTCAGCACTGTGCATTATTAGCGCTTGAGAGATAAAACTTTAAGTGTTGCTCCCAATTAGCACAACAGTGACCACGCACCATGCTCTGTGCTTAATGCCTGCTCTCAGAGAGGAGCTGGTTTTGAAGGTCTGAGGTGGAGGAGAAAAAAAAATGAAACAGCTTAAGCATTCATTTTGAGTGGAGAGACAGCTCCTATTAACATTTAACAGCATTTGTGCAACTTGGTGCGGAGGTTATGATGCAAATGAGGAGGAATTAAAAGTGGCCAGGGGTTTGTCATTGATGGATTGCAGTCTGGCGGTGTTCACACTTCTGCCGTGTCCATCAGAAGCGATTACTGTGTAATTAAACCTTATTTCTCGACTCTTCAGTGCATAATTACTTTGTGAATGTAACCATCATCTAAAAAAGCTACCAAAATGCTTTAGCATTTAGTCTAGCAGTCATTTCCCTAGCTTGTGTCAGATATAACCATCAGACAGTGCAAAAGAACTGTCACTTTTAATAAGAGGCAAAAAATTAAATGAAACAGTATGCTTATTACAGGAAAATTAGGCGTTCAAGTGGTAGAGTCCTTTTCTGCTATTTGCATAATTTATTCTTTTTTGTCCCTCACACCAGAAGCTTCAGGCAATTTTCTTCACATTTAAATAGATCGCACATTTAAGGCTACTTAAGGAAAATTATCACTTTGCATATTTTAATTGTTGTGAAGAAAGTGAATAGAAGAGGTCTGCAGCTTGGGCTCTTGAGTCGGTCAGATGCTCAACTCTCTGATTCTGGAGCTCCCCACTGCTCCACTAGAGATAACCCTGCAGTTCACAGCCATCCACTTGCATTTCATCAGCATGCAAATGCAGCTCCAAGCACTACAATAAGTGGGTCTTTGATATTTACAAACTAGCCACTAATAACTAAAATGTAATTTGTTTGACATAACTTTAGATTCTCTTATCTGACTGCCTTTAAAAAAAACAGATAAGTCCTTTAGCTTTACAAAACCTAAGATATCATCCATTCAAACTGCAGCCTGCCCTATAAAGTCTGAAAGCATTATTCGTGGCAAAATCATGTCAGGTTCTCTCGTCGGCGGAGTTTCAGCAACACATCTCTCTAATTTCATTTTCAGTTCTTTGGTTTAATTTGCGCTCCTCCCTACCTTAATCAAGCGAAATGAAAATTCAAATCAGACTCGGAGCGAGAAGCCTGTTTTCCTTTTACCTGTGGAAATGCATCTATTAGTCTGACGCTACGGAGAAATGGATGTCCCAGTCACCGAGAGAAGGATGCCTTACCCTACTTGGTGTGATAACCTGGAAAGCAAAAAGAGAGAGAGAGACCGGGTTATGGTACAGCACTTTACAAAGCAAAATGCTGTAAACAGACTGATGACTGTACAAATTCAGTTAATTATGGAGCTAATGAAAAATTAAAAGGGAGTCCTAATGAAAAATTTGATCAAATGTTATTCAGATTATCTTTTCAAGTAATTAAGTGGTCTGGAAAAAAGGGTTCCCCAAGGTACGTTTTAGCTTGTGATCTTTTTTACTCAGAAAAAAAAAAATGCAATAAAGTTAGGAAAGAGTGAAAGTCGGTTTTCTTTTTCACAAGCTCGCGGTCTCTAGGCGTGCCAAGATATAGGTTTTATCAGATCAGCATCGCTTTTGTTTAATTATCGGTGACCCTTCCTTTTGGTTCCTGGTCATTTCAGTACTTGACTAGCTTTAACTACATACTCAAAACATTATTAAATACCCACGTTCCCGTTAGCATATGCTTGCAGAAATTCAGACGTTACGCATCTTCAAAAAGTCAAGCAGACGAATTTAGTAAGTGGATCAGTTTATTGCAGAGAGATGGAAATACAAGCTTCAAAATAAGATCGCTTCCTGTCATTTGGAAAACAAACAAACAAAATAAAAACCACCATAAGGGGTGTGCTTCCCCCCCGCCCCCACCCCTTTACCATTGTTGCAGTACAATACATATTCTGGACACTGAAGAGGATACGTATTGGCAGGTTCATCTTTTTCATGCTCTGGAGAGATGTCACAGAAGTTATGATATATTCAGAACAATCTCATAACTTGGAGCTGGAACAAAACAGAATCCAGTAATTAAAGCTCATCTGAACGAAGCCATCACCTTTCCTGCGTATTTCCAAAATGCTAACAAGCAGACAAAAGCAACATGAACAGTGTCATACTGAATGGACCCCAAACCCATGTAGATTAAACACAGAATAAATTCTATTTCCAAGTATGACCTCGATTGCACAGAATAAGAACGGAGGTACCTTTTATTATTGTCTATTACAGTTATTAAAATTCAGTCCTTCGTGGAAATGCAGGAAATGCGACCGTAGGAAACACGTGTGTACATACAGAGGTAGAGCTTTCTTTATTCAAAATGATAAATAAATCTATTCAGTTTTTGGAAACAACCTCTTTTCTACTCTGCTCTGCCTTTCCAAATTCTTCTAGATTACCGCCTTAGAAGGAAAGCGGCACAACAAATTACAGCGCATCCAAGTCCCGTAACAGACTGCTTTACTCCCATATATGATAAGAGAAGGATATAAAGTTTCTCAGAATTTCAGCACAATTCTCTCAGCAGTGATTCCCTCTTAGGATGACAATACAGGCACAGATGCAGTGGCCCGGCTCATCCATACCCAGCTAGCCACCACAGTAGCACTTACCGATGCGTATGAATAAGCGCTCTGATTAGTACTGCTATATTGGCTGCAGCGTTTTGGAAGAGGAATGAGAACCTTTTGGGTTTGTTTCCATGCCCTCTTTTGTAGTAAACATATTTCATTAGAGCTTTAATTCATAGACATAACAAGAAAATTTAAGTTATGAGGCTTGGCAAGAAAAATGGTAATTACAAACCACTTTTACACAATCTTTATGACTTAGAATTTTTAAAATAGAATATTAAAATGTGATTTGAGTAGACTTGTCCCACAATATAGGCTTGGTAATACAATCAAACTGAAATACTGCTAAGAAGCTTGAGGGACTTTCGTCTGTCCTGACCCCCGTTTACAGCATAGACTGCTGCCCGTAGCGTTCGGTTACTCAGGCCGGGGCAGAAGGAAGGTCCCCAAAGGACATAGCTAATCCAAGAGAAGTTGCAACTGTAAATGCAAATACACTGAAAAAAGCTGCCTTCGCCAGTAAAGGCTGCTTTGTGTATGTACCCCACGAGTGGGCAAAGCTGTTGATACAGCTGCATCCACTCTCCCTGCTCTTCGCCGGCAGAGCACGTTACTTCGCTGTCACAGTCGAAAGCTTCATGTGGCTCCGGCCCCCCAACGGCGTCTCTTTCATTCCCCAGGCAGTTCCTTTCCGAGTGTTGCCACACTCTGGATCATGCTTCATTTCTTGACGAAGCAATTCACTTTTAGTCAGTAAAATTCTGTAGGAACGTTTGATTTTCTGCTCCAAAAGAGCAGGAGCAGAGCAGGAAAAGGCAGACCGCTGCCAACGCCGACTTCTCTGAACCTTGAACAAAACTGCATCCAACACAGAAAGCAGATTTTGGAAGAGATTTTGTGAAGGACACTTTCCACGTTTACACCAAACTGATTTCTACTTGTCCCAACAATCCCGCTTCCCAATTAGGGTGGAAAACTAATTTGTTCTATTAAGGAATGCTGTTATCATTATGGCTTGAAACAACCGATTAGTTCCTAAAATCCCCCTCTGTGCTGTGACTGAAGTTTTACTGTTTAAGCATCAACAGCTTGGTGACAAAGGCGTCCTCAACAAAGAGGGACCCCGGCACCAGCTATGGCGACGCCCCAGCCAGCTGCCAGGTAGGGCCGTCTGGACCCTCACCTGCGAGTCCAAGACATCACAGGAAAAGCAGTTTCTGCGTTTCCTACATGAGGAAGACACACACGCTCTCCTTTCCCAATGCAAGTACCCCCCCTCCCCCCATCATCACCGCTGTCAATTAAACGTTTAAGATACTGCATGATATTTTTATCCTGCGTTTGAAACTAGGGATGGTAATTAAACCCCATGTGTGTTACGTTAGAAATGATAATGCACGGTCTAGTGCAGTCATCTTGAAGAGACTTTGAATTTTGTTTAATTTTGCTGCTGTGGATACTTTAAACATACAAAAAGGCTTAAACAGCACTTTTCAAGGGACAACGTAAGCCAGCTTTGCCAGAGAGAACGCCACTTGAAGTGGTAGATATATCAATGGAATCAGAGAATCCGCTTAAACAAACAGTGTGTGAGTTCAGATTTTTCTTGGCTGTCATACAACCGAAAAAATGAAATAAAATAAATAAGGTAACGTTATCAAACTCAACAAAATAACAGCAGAGATAACGTATCAGGAAACGGTTCAACCCCATTTCCTTGCCTTGCGACTATTTAAAAGCAGTATTGCTGTGCAACTAATTTTATGTAAGGAATAGTTGCTCCTGCGTTCCCAATAAAACCATGTCTGCATTTTACGGGAATTCCTCAGCGCTGGGCACAGGCCTGCGGCCGGTTCGGCCCCAGCTCGGGCTTTCAGGGCAGGAAGCCTTGAGGTACCGAAAAGGGAACGAGAAACTAAGGACTGCATTTACAGGGCACGCTAAAAAAGCAACAATGAAAAAAAAAAAAAAAACCAAAAAAAAAGAAGAAAGAGCCAAAGCAAACCAAACAAATAAAATCCTGCAAATCATGAATAGTTGTGTATCCCAAGACTTAGCCCGTTTCACCAGGAACCTGAAATGAGAGCCGCGTTTCCTCCAAACCACACTTTAAGGTAAAGTCCTGAAGCTTTATCTGCCAGCTCCGATACAAACGTCGCCTTACAGCTGGGGGAAAACAACGGCAGGGACTTCAGTCCCCCAAATTCGGAGTACTCTTCGGAGTACTGTATGTATTTCTGATAACAAGCACAAGTCCAGCGTCTTGCCTATGCAAATGACTGCAGACTGAAAAACTCATCAATAGGTGCTACAGTCTGCAAATAGTTTCGGTGTCGGCTTGGCAACTGTGACTCATGCTGTCGGACAAGTGAAAAGAAAACCACAGTCAGCAGCTATTCAG